>NC_040041.1:38742703-38862017 GCF_003713205.1 Coffea eugenioides
TGAGGGTGCTCACCTCGGCCACCCCGCATGTCCGAGGTGAACTCACCTCGTCCCTCATCGGAGCTCATCCGTGCCCTTGGGCATACCCCCTAAGCTCGGCCACATCCCCAGTCTACCGTGTAGGTGACCTCGGCAACTCCACCTCAGCTGCACGCTGATGATGCCAAGACACCTGACATCACCCGGGATCAGTGCTTTATCTGAAAAGCACTGTCGCACTTAATGACTACTGCGAAGGACTCCACGTCACCCTGTCCAGGCGGCTACAGTGTCAGGGTCAGGCCATCTGACAGGGAGCAGAGCCGTAATGGCAGGGCATGGGTCCCACCGGCATAAGACCTCCATCTTGCCCTCCGCTCTCACCCTATAAATACCCCACACACTCCCAACAAGTAAGCATACTGTTCATTTGACAATACTATTACTTTTCTCTCGTTCTCATACTAACTTGATCGTCGGAGTGATCCCAGGGGAGAACCCCGCCATTCACTTCGGACACGAGGATACCCCTCACTTCATCTCAGAGGAGCCTGATTCTGGTCGGTTCAACTACCCGCCAAAAATCACCTCTTCAATTGGCGCCGTCTGTGGGAACGAGACTACTATTACTGAAATGAGATCCACGCGCTCTAGAAGCGGAAGAGTTCCCTCAACAGGGGCTGGGCAGACCTCGGGAGCCCAGCACGACCGCATCTCTGAAGAACAAGGGTCCCAAAGGACCCAGCCCAACAACGAGGACGCCATCGCCAAGATGGCCGAGTTCGTATCAGACAACCCCAACATTTTTGAGGAGCTAGGGAGATACCTCAAAAGACAGGGGAAAGAAAAAGCAGAATCTTCCAAGAGGAGATCGACGAAGTCTCCTGAGGTTCCCTCAGGTGAGGACTCCGATGAGGGGCGTCTCTCTCGGAGTACCTCTAGGCGCGCCTCCTCCAAGGCGACCTCTAAAATTGCCTCCATCTCCAGGGCGTTTTCCCGAGGACTGTTGGGGAAACGGGCCAAGGACCCACCTCGGCGCCCCGGAGGCCTAGCTGCAGACTACATGAGGGCTCCGCCCTTCACAGATGACATCAACGGGGAGATGGTGCCCCCAAACTTTAAGCTTCCAAACTTGCACACCTATGACGGCCGAGGTGACCCCGAGGATCACCTCCGCGCCTTCATCTCCGCATTTCGACTCTACTGCGTCCCCGACGCCGTGATCTGTCGGGCTTTCCCTATCTTCCTACACGGGACTGCCCGGAAGTGGTTCTGGAGTTTAGAACCAAGGAGCATTTCCTCCTTGGATGAGCTGATAGACCGGTTCATCCACCGCTTTGTGTCGTCTCGACCAATCACAAAGGCTTATGCTTACCTCTTGAACCTGCAACAGGGACAGGGCGAGTCACTTCGCTCGTATGTTCAAAGGTTCAATGAGGAAAATGTACAGATACCTGACCAGAACGAGCAGGTAACTATCGCTGCCTTCACCAATGGGTTAGTAGCAGGGATCTTCAACACCGAAATCCATCGGCAGTACCCCCATACACTTCGAGAGCTCTGGGAAAGAGTGGACCAGGGAATCCGAAGTGAAGATGTAAATCGCATGAAGCGAGAAGCCCAAGCATCTCGTATGGGGCAAGATCCCCGGAGGAAGAAAGACACAGGCCGAGGTGAACAAGGCCCAAGTGGCACTTCAAACCAACTCCGAGACCGCCGGAGTGTCTTCGATCGAATCGTAAAAGGCAGGTCGTCCACCTCGGACGCCGAGCTGACACCCCTCAATTCGAGCAGGACCCATGTCCTGGCTGTGATGAGGCAGAATCACCTCGGCCGCAACCCTCCCGAAATTCCGGGGAGGAGAGATAAGAGGAACTCAAACCTCTATTGTGCCTATCATCGGGATGTTGGGCACGAGACCGAAGACTGTAATGATCTGAAGCGAGAGATCGAGAATTTGATCCGGCAAGGATACCTGAAGCAATTCGTCCGCAAGGATGGAGGCTTCAACCGAAGCGGCTCCCACCGGGAGAACCGGGGCCCCCGCCGAGACGACCGACGGGACACGAACATGCATTGCCGGGGTCCCGAAGACCGTAGGGAGGACAAGCAGCCTCCACGCGATGGATCACCGGGCTACGGCCCCAACATCGCTGGGGTGATCAACACCATCGCGGGAGGACCAACGGGAGGAGACAGCCAGAACTCCCGGAAGCGGACCTACCGCCAGGCCGAGATGGAGGTGGCCGAGCCGAGCTCTCGGCTGTCCGAGGTCATCACCTATGGCCCTGCTGACCCCGTTCCTGCGGCCTCCAGCAATCACGGGGCTCTTGTGATTGAAGTCCTCACCAACAACTACGTAGTCAAAAAGGTCTATGTTGACCCCGGAAGCTCGGTAGACGTCTTGTACTACAGAACTTTTGAGAGTTTGAAGCTGACCCGGGAGCAACTCACTCCGGTTAGAACTCCCCTTGTCGGTTTCGGGGGACACGTCGTCCACCCGGAGGGCATGGTGACCCTGATGGTAACTATCGGGCGTCATCCACGCTGCCGAACTGTGCTTGTCAGTTTTGCGGTGGTCAAAGCAGACTCCCCCTACAACATGCTGATAGGTCGGCCCACGCTCAACGCCTTGAGAGCCGTATACTCCACCTACCACCTGAGCTTTAAATTCCCAATACCTGCGGGGGTGGCTGAGGTGAGCAGCGACGTGGGCGCCGCTCGGGAATGCTACCTCGCCACCATTCAAGCAGCAGTCATACCCCGGCCCTCACCGAGGTCAGAAGAAAAGAGGCTAGCGGTCCTCTCCATAGACTGCATCGACCCTCAGAAGGCAGGAGAGCCCAACAGGCTTGAGCCCGGGGATGAGGTGGAGCTAGTGGTCTTGGATGAGGCGAAACCTGACCAAGTGGTCCAAATAGGGACCGGACTCCCCTCACCCCTGAAAGAAGAAATGATCTCCCTGATCAAGGACCACCGAGACGTCTTCGCGTGGTCCGCAGATGAAGTGGTCGGAATGCCACCCGAGCTCATGACTCACCAACTCAACGTTAACCCACAGGCCCGACCTGTGCGGCAGAAACGAAGGCACTTCGGCCCTGAACGTAGCAAGGCCATATCGGATGAGGTCGATAAGCTCTTGCCGGCCAAGATGATCCACGAGGTCCAATATCCCACCTGGCTGTCCAACCCAGTCATGGTAAAAAAGGACACCGGTGGATGGAGAATGTGTGTAGATTTCACCGACCTCAACAAGGCCTGCCCCAAAGATTGCTATCCTCTGCCGAGGATAGACGCCCTCGTCGACTCGGCGATGGGGTATGTAGTCCTTTGCTTCCTAGATGCCTTCAAAGGGTATCATCAAATAGGAATGAGTGAGGAGGACCAAGAAAAAACGGCGTTCTACACCGACCGAGGCACTTATTGTTACACTACTATGCCCTTCGGGCTAAAGAACGCCGGGGCGACCTACCAAAGGCTGATCAACTGACTCTTCAAGAATCAAATCGGCCGCACTGTCGAGGCCTATGTGGATGACATCCTCGTCAAGAGTCTCGCCACTTCATCCTTTCTGTCAGACGTGAGGGAAGTCTTTGGTGTCCTGCGAGACTCGAGGATGAAGCTGAATCCTAAGAAATGCGTCTTCGGCGTCACCTCGGGAAAATTCTTGGGGTATCTGGTTTCCCACCGGGGAATCGAGGCCAACCCCGACAAGGTCAAGGCCATTCAGGACATGTCCCCACCTCGGAACATCCGAGAAGTCCAGCGGCTGAATGGACGCCTGGCCGCGCTGAATCGCTTCCTGTCCCAATCAGCTGAGAAAGCACTGCCCTTCTTTAAGGTGCTCAAGAAGGCCGATCAGTTTGCCTGGACGGAAGAATGCCAGGCTGCTTTCGACAAGCTGAAGCAATATCTCCATCACCTACCCACTCTCGCTTCACCTCGGCCCGAGGAGAAACTCTACCTCTACCTCGCCGCAACCGACGAGGCTGTCAGCGCTGTCCTTATCCGGGATGAGGGCACCCAAGTGCCAGTCTACTACGTCAGCCGAGCTCTCCGCGGGCCGGAGACTCGATACACTCAGGTGGAAAAACTGGTGCTGGGGCTAGTCCACGCAGCTCGGCGATTGAAGCCCTACTTCCTTGCTCATCCCATCTCCGTCAGGACCGACCAGCCCATTCGGCAAATATTGATGCGACCCGAGGCTTCCGGTCGCCTTACCAAGTGGGCTGTCGAGTTGGGAGAGTATGACCTGTCGTATGAGCCTCGCACCGCCATAAAAGCTCAAGCCCTAGCTGATTTCTTGGCCGAACTGACCTTCACGGAAGGTCCAGAGTCCACCTCCGCCAGTGCCGAGGTTCCCACCCCTTCCCCGTGGACGCTGTACGTAGACGGGTCCTCTAATGGGGATGGCAGCGGAGCTGGACTGCTCCTGGAAGGACCTCAGGGAGAAGTGTGCTCTTACGCCCTCCGCTTTGGCTTCCCAGCCACCAATAATGAAGCCGAGTACGAGGCCTTAATTGCTGGACTCCAGCTGGCCCGCAGGCTCGGCGCCCAGCAAATCCACGTCCGCAGTGACTCCCAACTCGTTGTGCGTCAAATTCTTGGTGAATACGAGGCCAGGGATGAGACCATGCAACGGTACCTCTCCAAAGTTCACCAACTCACCGCGTACTTCGAGTCTTTCGAAATCCAAAGAATACACCGGTCCCAGAATAAACGAGCCGACGCCTTATCCCGGCTGGCTTCCACATCATTCTCTGACCTCAACAAAACAGTCTTAGTGGAAGTCCTGAGTGAACCAGGATACGTGGAAGAGGTGGCCTGCCCCGTGCACTCTGAAGAAACCTGGATGACCCCGTTCATCCTTTTCTTGGGTCAAGGAGCCATTCCCGAAGACCGAGCCGAGGCGAGAAAAATACAACGCAAGGCGGCTCGGTACGCTCTCCGCGATGGAGAACTGTACAAACGCTCCTACCTCGGCCCATGGCTGAGGTGTGTCACTCCCGAGACAGGACGCCATGTCCTTCACGAGATCCACGAAGGCTTGTGTGGAGCTCATGTCGGCCACAGAATGCTAGCCAAGAAGGCTTTGCTTCTTGGATATTTCTGGCCCTCAGTTCGGCAAGACGCCCAGGACCTCGTTCTCGGCAGCCCTTCCTGCCAGGTCCACGCACCCGAACATCACCAGCCCGCAAACCTCATGGTTCCCATCACTTCACCTTGGCCGTTTGAGCAATGGGGGACAGACATCATAGGTCCTTTCCCCAGATCCGTCGGGGGTTATACCTTCCTGGTAACCGCTGTGGATTACTTCACCAAGTGGGTTGAGGCCAAGCCTCTGAGGACCATCACCGGGCTGGCAATTCAAAAATTCTTTTGGAAATGCATCGTCTGCCGCTTCGGCATACCTCAGGTCATCATCTCGGATAATGGAAGACAATTTGCCGAGAACCCCTTTAAAACTTGGTGCACAAACCTTGGCATCAAACAACATTTCACTTCAGTAGGCCACCCCCAGGCCAACGGTCAAGCAGAAAACTTCAACCGAACTCTCTTGCATGGCCTCAAGACCCGACTACACCAAGCTGGAACATCTTGGGTCGAAGAACTCCCCAGTGTCCTGTGGTCCTATCGGACCACGCCGAGGTCAGCCACGCTGAATTTGTAGGAAGGAAGTTGAGCAAAGTTTGTTTTTTTTTTTTTAGTTAGGATCGATTCAAGTTGTTCCTTATGCACCTTTGCTGCGTTTTTCATATGGCTGCATTTTCTAACCTGTTGGATGTTGAAACCCTCTTTGATAACTATGGGAGTCATGTCCAAAGTGCATACGGCAAAAGCTGCTCATTCACATTTGCATTCGCTGATATGTCTCCCATTTTTTCTGATACATGCATGTTCATATTTCTGTTCTTCATGCTCTCCTGTCTCGCATTTGTAGCATCGAAGTTTATCAGTTGGTGGATGATTGTTTCATCATGATTGGATTCCAGTTTTTCAAGTGCATAAAAATATTTGGCTGCAACTTTATGTTGCTCACTTACTGGCTTCTATGCTTACTCGATAATGACCCCTTGCGGTGAGCAATGTATCTAGAGTTTATAAAGTAAGAAATTCGGTTTGGGTTTGGAGGGAAAGAAGCTTGGGGTTAATGTCGGTTTGGCTGTTGGGTCTGTTTGGGTTTGAGCTGCAATTGTTGCAGCAGGAAGAGTTTGCTTTGTGGAAGCAAAGAAAGCTTTGGTTTGCCGAAACTCAGAAATCTATAGGAAATTTATGAACCTGAACTTTGCAAATCTTCACTATTCTGGTTCTGCATTTCTCTTGCATGCACGATAGAGTATCTGGAGTGATAAGTTTGATAAAAGCTTGAGGTTGAGTCTCAGTTTGAGAGGTTTGTCGCGCGAGGTTGCTTGCTAATGCTTAATAGTATAGGAAAGGTAGTTGCAGAAACTGGTTTCCTTCGTAGCATTTGCATGCATTTTGCATGAAAATCTTTCAAGAATTGCACTTTCCTCCCTGTTATTTCTAACTAATGCTTCTATGGCCCATAAGATTGAAAAGATTGAACAATCTTATCCCTTTTACATGATAGTTTGCCTTGGTATGTTTTCATGTGAATTGCGGACAGATTTTTCATGAATTTTATGATGAAATAGGGAAAGTTTAATAATTTTGAAGAATTTATAGTTTTGGTTTTCATTCGATCAATATTTTAGCTAATTTTGTCGTTTAATCCTAATAAATCAGTTTCCATTCATCATTTTGTGAAGTTTAGCATGTGATCTTGACATGTTTTATCTTAAGTCATCCATTTTAATTTTCTTACTTTTAGACCCCTAGTATTTTAATAATAATAAATTGACCCCTTAAATTTCTTTAATTTTTGCAATCAAGTCTCTACTTGTTTTAATTTCTTAAACATGGGTTGTTTGCCTCCTTTTAAGTTCCTTTGATTGATTCAATTTCATGCTTATTCCCATGTTATGTGATTATTTCTTGATTAAAGTGATGCCTTGACTCTTTTTTATTATTTTGGAGGGTAAATAAGTAAATTCACTCCATTAGGGCTCCAACTCCAGGGAGGTACACCCTATCCCTTATTTTTTTACTTTATTTGACCCTACATGCCCTATGTGATTTTACGTGTTTAATTGCATGCCTCTTGAAAGTTTTTTTATATTTATTATTTCATTTATTTATTTATTGGCTTTAGTTTTGTATATTTATTTTTAAGTTCAATTTTGATCATTTGTGTGAGGACCCGTAAATTTTTTTAATTTTATATTATTTATTTTATTTCCTCGCCTGCATTTCTCTTCATTATACCCCACTATTTCGATTTTTCCAGAGATTTTATAGGTGAATAGAGTTTTTAAAATATTTTTCTAGTATAAGTTAGTTCATGAGATTTTAGGAGTGTATATTAGACGTGGGATCCGCTAGTGCGGTAAGTGCGATAAAATTCGGCCAATTAGATTAAGTTTTGTATACAGGTATTAATTTACTAAGTGTTAAGAGATAATTAGAGGTTACTTAGATGGTTAATCTTGGAGAGACAAAAGGATAAGTTTAAACCTTAAAGGTGCTAGGTGTCGCGCTACGGTTGGTTCTTGGACTTTGACCACTATTCATTAACTTTACTAAATATCAAAAATTGACCCAAAATCATCTTCATTTCCTTCTCTTTTGGCCGAGCATCTTGGAGAGAAAAAGAAAGAAAGCTTCCAACTTGTTTCTTCATTTCTTGCTTGAATCTTGCAAACCTACCGTTTAAATTCCAAATCCCTCCACAAAAGTAAGTTGATAAGCTAGTTTAAGGCCTTTAGTGGAGCCATTTGTGAAGAACAAGCTCTAGCTATCTAGTTTCTTGGAGTTGCCAAGGTGAGTTGTCAAGATATCTTCCCTTTCATGATAATAATGATCAATTAAGGGTTTTTAGTAGTGAAGCATGTCATTTTGTGGATTATTTCATAAGTTATGGTTGAGTTGTCTAATTTTCCTATTTATTGAGGTTTTTTCTGTTTTAATATATAAATTATTGTTTAGTCATGGATTGATGGTTTGTTATTGTGTGAAATGGAGTTTGTATAGGTTAGTTATGATTGTTTGCGGAAAATTTCGGTTTTGTGTGGAAATTTCAGCTTTAGGGTTCCAAGCAGGCCTGTTCTGTCTGATTTTATTTGAGCATGTTGAAGGCCGAATCAGCCTTAGGTTAAAACATAAAAGTTGTAGGAAATGATGTTAACTAGCTGCTTGCAAAATTTCAACTCAATCGGAGCACTGTAGCCCATGAAATGACTGAAATACTTTTGACTGCCCATAAGCCCTATTTTCACGGACAGTTTTCTGTCTTCGTGGAGATTTCAATTTTTGACTCTGAAAATGCATGATTTAGCTTTGTAGGTCTTCATAAGAAATGTAGGTATATGTTTTGGATTCGAAACCCCATAAGATACACCTCAATCGGACTTCGGTAGCCTGAGTTATTGTCGTTTAATCATAGTGCGGTTAACTAGTCAGATTGTGAGATGCTGGTTCTGTAATTTGACATTTTGACCTAGATACACTATGAACTGGACTAAGTGGTCTTCATCAAAGTTGTAGGCCTTTATCTTAGCTTCGAAACGGTATAAATTACACCCCAATCTGATAAGCATAGCTTCAGTTGTGTCTGTTCCGCTAAGAGACGTCAAACCTGCTATTTAGCTTTTGTCCTTAAAACTTGATTTCTAGTTGCATTCCTAGACTTGCTTTGTATTTGGATGAATTTGAGCCTAGTTGAAGGGCTATTGTATTGAGATTTCTTATGTGTTGAATTGGACTGACTTGAGGAAAACAATGAAGCCATAAATGGCTGGAATATAGCAAAATACAGAGGGTATGCTGCCCAAAATTTTAGGGCTACGCGATTCCTTCAAATTTGAGTTGATCTTGGTAAAAATGAAGGGTTTTGGGAGTTGTTTGTAACCCTAGGACCAACTGTTATCTTTTTGCTCAAAAGTCATATTTTATTCTTTTGTACTAGTACTTAACCTGGGAAGGCATACGACTTGTAGTCAAGTCTCTTTTATGCATTCCATTTACTGAGTTTGTGGATGTGCGAACTATAATTGTTTTATCTTGGTTATTTTAGGGTTTCTTGGCGATTAAAATCACTTTGGGTAAAAACTTTTGAAGTATCTGTACTGGAACCGGTGAGTGTACCACTCCCCTTATTTGCTGCTTAACTTGGTTTCTACCCCTGCAATCTGCGATTTAAATGACTGCACTATCTGTTTATTCTATTTGAGACGAGAATAGGGATGCAATCGAGCCGAATCAAGCTCGAGTAGTGCTATACTCGAGCTTGACTCGACTCATATATCCCCTCGATCGAGTCAAAAAAATTGATACTCGAAACTTGACTCGTTGTACTCGCTCTAAGCTCGAAACTCGACTTGATAAGGCTCGACTCTTAGTCAATCCTTATCAAACCGAGTCTAATCAAGTTTTTTGACTCGACTCGACCAAAAAACTGAGACATTTTTTAGACATTTTTTCTTTTTAGGTATTTTTATAATTATGTTATTACTTTTTTACCCTTATAAAATTTTATTATAAAGAAGAGTATATTATAAATTCCATATAACCTATACCCATAATAGTCATTTTATAATTATAATACATATATATTATTTAAATTATAAATATATTAGTTAAATAGCCCGGCTCGACAAGCTACTCGACAAGTCTCGAGCCAAAAATTTGAGACTCGAAACTCGACTCGAACACCAATCGAGCTACTCAAAACTCGGTTCGAACTCGGTCAACCCGAGTTCGAGTCAAGCCGTTGACCGAGCTACTCGCAAGCTACTCACGAGTAGCTCGGCTCGCGTACATCCCTAGACGAGAGTGTATTTTATCACACTCGTTCTCTTGTCTGTCCATATGCCTATTTATTGTGTATAATCTGTTATCTGTATCTGAGTCTGTTCGGACGTCGTTTGGAGGCTGGTATCCAGTGACCTTTCTGTGAGCTCTAAACTTAACACCTGTGGCTAGTTACTCGAGTTGGGCCGGCAAGGGCCTGGTCGATTAGATAACGAACTATGGTAGTCTGTTTCTTGGAATCTTTGGGTATTGAAACTCTTGATTCCGGTATACTTGAGTATTACCACTTCTGTTTCTGTTGAGGTGGTCGAGCCCGGTAGGGGTATGTTTGGTGGACGGAAAATTGGTGTAAAGTGGGGTCTACAGATATATTGGTTCTATTTACTTTGACGGAGAGTCAATGGGTTTGGATCAAGAACTGCAAATGGTAATCTGGCTCCTGAGAGCCACTTGTATCCTTTCCCTTTGAATCACTGTGTCTAACTGCTTTCCTTTATATCTGGTATATGTATCTGATTGGTTAAACGTGAAAGGCCATGATTTTACCCCTATATGTTTGGTACCTCATTGAGCGAAAGCTCACCCCTTTCTGTTACCTTTGTTTTCTTTACAGGGGACAAACTTGAAAATCACGGTTTTGGAAGAAAAGGGGTCAAGCTAGTATATATGTCATGTTGTTAAGCTTTTGAAAATGAAACCCTAATTGTATTTGGTGTAGTATGAACACCTCGAATTGCACTGTATATTAATTTGTTCAAGACTCCAATGTAAATATATGTATAAGTGTTTAACCTTGTCTATTAAATGTATTCCGTTGAGACTATGATTTTATGGTTTGGTAAGCATGTTCTCACCTTAGTAGTTTCCGATTGTTCATTTTCTTTGGATCCTATCGCGCGTACTATATTGGGTTTGTGTGAATCGACTCCGTAGTCCTGGCGAGAGTTGGGCAGGCGGTCCGCCGAACCCTTTGGTTCGCCTTAGGGTGAAGTGGGGCTGTCACAATTTGAAAGGCACTTGAATGCCAAAGTTGTAATAGTTAGGGTTGAAAATCTGTATTTAGATAGAATATGTAATAGTTAGGGATTTAATTATTTTATTTATTCTTTCCCCCCCTTTAGATTATAGTTAGGGCCCCAAGTGTAATAGTTAGGGGTTTGTTTCGCTTTATTTTGCTTTGTGTGTGATTTGCATGGCTATGTGCTATGTGTTATCGATTTCTTAGGGTCTTGCATCTAGATATTATGATTATGTGTTATGTGTTTATGTGATATATGTGTTTACATGCTTTTATTAAGTTTAAATGATTAATTTAGTCATAATTAACATGTGACGTGTTATCACACTAATCCAACACTAGTTGTGATCCAATTCTCTATACCACACTAGTCCAACGCTAGTTGTGGTTCTCTTGTCCGATTTCTCACTAGTCCAATACTAGTGAGGAAGTAGAAATAAGGGCTAGTCCAATGCTAGATCCAATAGGGCCGCCCCTCGCTAGTAAATATTCACATGTCTTCACTACATTTTCATTCATTTTTCCTTTTTGTATTTTTACATTTTTGCATGAACCTTTACCCCTTTCCCCGCATTTGAAACACGATCTTTAGGATTTCGCATTTCATTCTAGTTATTAGGGTCATCTGCTTGATTAGGTTAGGGAGTTACCTTTCTAGTAAGGGAAACGGACGAGTATGGCTACACATAGCCTTAGCACGCTCGTTTTCTTTCTAACCAAAAGGCAAATCAAAAGTCACAATTTAGGGTCTCCCCATACCCGTCTTGCTTGCATTTCTCTAGGGCTCATGCATTTCTAAGACACATTACCATTTGCACACTCCCACTTTACACACTGTCATTTTTGCACATTTTCACTTCACACACTCTCATCCCACACATTCTTACTCTGCACACTTCCACTTTACACATTCTCACTTCACACACGCTCTTTTTGTTCATATTGCACACATTCATTTCACTCATTCTTACATCATTGGCACTATTTGTGACTTCTTGAAGGGCTTATCCTTGGCTATCACAACTCATGTGATCTAGTTCGATCGAGCCTCTAAGAGATATTTGTCCCTTTCGATTCATCATTAGATTTAGGTTTGCATTCATAAAGTACATCCAAATGTGATAAATCTTTAGGGTAAAATAAGAAAATCTTTGACTAAATCACGCAACTAGCTTTGGCTAGGGTGAGAGGGTGCCTTGGACTTCGTCCTCGCCTTCCCTCTTATCAAATGTGACTCCTGAACACTCTCTCTGATTTTCGTAGACTTAGGAGTCGTTTAAAAGGGTTTTCTATAATTTTATTAAAAAATTTATTTTTAGGTGACTTGGTATACCTTAACTCAATACCAAGTGGTGACTCCAATTTTTATTCAAAATCCTTTTAAACTATTATTTTGGGTCAAATCGTCGTATTTTCAAGTCCCATTTAGACCCACATTTTTTCTTTATTTTCTAAAAAATCAAAAACTCATTTTTCATTCAAAATAATCTTTAATTAAACTAATTTATTTTTCTTTTCAAAAATGGGGCGCGACAAGACTTATAGGTCTATATTGATTAATCTTGGTGGGACAATCTACTTTTGGAATTAGAGATATAACAATATGATTTATGGCTTTGAGAAGGAGACCATTATGGAAGAATCCTTGGATTGCATTTACCAGATCCATTTTAATAAGGCTTCAGAATTTTTGGAAAAAGAGTGGAGACATGCCATCACTACCAGGAGCCTTTTTAGGATCCATAGAGAAGAATACAGAGTTTATTTCATTTTCATCCACTTTTTTAGTCAGTTCCTTATTCATTTGTTCAGTTATAGTAGCAGGAATCCCATCTAAGATCTCCTCTATCTCCCCAGTCACTGAAGACTTAAACAGTTCCTCATAATAATTAGCTACTTCTCTCCCCAGCTCTTCTTTATTTGCAGTCCATTCTCCACTAGCCATTCTCAATTTCTGCAGTCTGTTTCTTTTCCTCCTCCCATTGACAGTTACATGAAAAAACTAGGTATTCTTATCCCCCTCCGTCAACCATCTTAGTCTAGATTTCTGGTTCCAGTAAGCTTCTTCCTTATCATATGCCATTTTCAATTGTCTTTTCATTTCCTGCACTTGTTGCTTTTTATTATCAGTTGTTGATGCCTTGATGTCTTCAATCTAGTTTTTACACCATTTAATCTTTTCAAGTGAATTTCCTTTCTTACTACTGCTCCACTTTAGTAACTCAACTCTGTAGTTTGTAATCTTTTGTTTCACCTTGAACCATCTTGTTCCATCACAGGGGATATTCCATGCCTTCTTGACCACCACCTCGACCTCATTTTGTTGGAGCCACCTTATATCAAATTGGAATCTTTTTTTCCTTTTCTTTCTTTCCTTCTGAGTTTCAAGAATCAACATGCTATGATCTGAAGCATGGGACTCAATGTGTGTGCAGTTGGCTTCATCATAACATTTAGACCATTCAAAAGTGCATAATCCCCTGTCAATTCTTTCTTTCACTTCTCCAGTCCTATACCAGTTATTACTCTATGTCCATGGCTTCCCTTCATATCCAACATCTATCAGCTGATTATCATTTATGAATTTCCTGAAGTCTTGAAAGCTTCTAGTATCTCTCATCCTTCCACCCCATTTTTCATCATTTGAAGTTATATCATTGAAGTCCCCCATGATAATCCATTTTCCCCCCATCCTGATTTCCTTCTATTGAACACTTCCCACTGTCTCCTTCTTATTTGACTGTCACAGTTGGCATAAATTCCAATGAATGACTAGCTTTCCTTCTTCTCCTCATCTTCCACTTTTGCCTCTATAGTGAAAGCTGTCCCTTGTACGTCTGAAATCTTCACCTCATTATTCCACATAAGAGCCATTCCTCCAGTTCTGTTCATAGCTTCAACTATAAAGCTGTTTTCAAAATTTAATATATTTTTTACCTTTTCCATGTAATTTTTCCTGTTTTTTGTTTCACTTAAAAATATTATACTTGGGGAGAGAAGTCTATTTTCCTCCTTCAGATGGGGAACTGTCAAGGGGCTCCACGCACCTTGGCAGTTCCATACCGGAACTCTTATGACTGGTTTAGAGACCATGTTGGGCTGGTCTCTTCCCCCCTTCTAATCTGGATATTACTTTCCTCCCTATCCTCTGTTCTGTTCCTTTGTGCAGCCTGATCAGTTGCTTCCATATCTAACATTTCCTCATCTACAATTTGAAATTTCCTTTTGGTGCTCAGTCCATTTCCAGGTTCCAAATTCTGGATCTCTTTCAGGGGTTGTCTTTCTCTTGCATTCGTTTTGTTCAACAGTTTCACTTTTCTCCCTCTTCTTGTTCTTACTCCTTTACTCTGATCACATTCCTCCCCATCCACCTACATACCTGTTTTCCCGCTTATTCCATCATCCTTCTCATTGCCATGATTCATGTTCTCAATGACGGAGCCAGGGGGTTGAGGGGGGCCATTTTTGAAAATTTTAATTCATAATATGTAAATATATGTATAAGATAAAGTTGGTTCCCCCCTAATTTTTAATAATTTTAGTTTATATTATGAGAGTTGATATATATATATATATCTGTGTGTGTGTATGAATTAGCCACCTCTGATTTAATTTTTTCTTCAAAAAAAGTTATTTTATATTGTGCTAATTATTTAACATTCAAAAAATTAAACATATAATTTGATAATCCATAGTAAATTGACCCAATTTGATATATTATAATAAAAGACTCAGTTCATAATTATTAATGGGTTAAAACAAAAATAATTATTTTATTGGTCCATATACAAATATACAACTTAGCCTAATTGATAAAAAATTTAAAATTAGTGATCTATACTTTTGTTGACCCATATACAGATATACAAATAATTACTTGAAGGCTTGGTGAAGACAAGAAATTGAGCGATCTATCCTGTTGTTGACAGATTGATTATATTTGTTTTCTCTTTTCCTATATTAACTGCAACTATAGAACGGGCATTTTCAATTATGAATATAATCAAAACAAAGATCCAAAATAAGATAAAAAATAATTTCTTGAATGATTGTCTAACAATGTACATAAAAAAAGGAAGTTGTTCAAAAATTTAGTACTGATTCAATTATAGATGAATTTAGTTCTATAAAAGAACATAAAATTCAGTTTACTTTTAATAAAAGAGGTTGAAATTCAAGGTACACTAACATAACTTTTATCTTTTATTAATTAAAAATAGTTATATTTATATTGCATTGTTATATTTTTGTTTTTGCACAAGTGACATATTGGAGCATTTTCTCATATTGTACAATTTGGGTAGTTTGTGATGTTATAAGATATTTAATTAAAGGTTATTTCTTATCCTAATTTTTGTTGTGACTGTTCTGCATATTTATGAAATAGAAATACTTTTATAATTAAAATTAATATTTGATATTTTAAGATGTCATATATTTAAATAGATGAAAATTATTTTTAAATATAACATATTAAGATAATTTTGTTCAGAAAAATTTTGGCCCTCCTCCCAAGGAAAAAATCCTAGCTCCGTTCTATAGTCTATAGAATGGACATTTTCAATTATGAAGATAATCAAAACAAAGGTCCAAAACAAGATAAAAGATAATTTCTTGAATGATTGCCTAACAATGTACATAAAAAAAAGTTGTTCAAAAATTTATCATTGATTCAATTATACATGAATTTAGTTCTATAAAAGAACGTAAATCTCAATTTACTTTTAATAAAAGAGGATGAAATTTCAAGTTATGCCAACATAACTTTTATCTTTTTTTAATTGAATATAGTTATATTTATATTTTTGTTTTTACACAAGTGACATATTGGAGCATCTTCTCATAATGTGCAATTTAGGTGGTTTGTGATGTTATAAGATATTTAATCAAAGGTTATTTCTTGTCTTAATTTTAGTTATGACTATGTTACATATTTATGAAATGGACATATCTTTATAATTAAAGTTAATATCTGATATTTTAAGATTTCATATATTTAAATAAATGAAAATTATTTTGAACATAACATATTAAGGTAATTTCGTTCGAAAAAATTTTGCCCCCCCAAGGAAAAAATTCTGGCTCGGTCACTGCCTGTTCCCCATCTCACCTGTCTCTGATAGAGTCCCCACTGTTATTATCTCCTTCCCCTTCTCTCTTATATCAGGTAAAGTTGTCAGTTTTTCCTCTTTACTCACCTCCTCCACATTCTTTAGCCACTCGGCCTCTGGTGCATCTAGTATCTCCACATCTTCCTAACCTGGTCTCTGAGCTCTCTCTCACTAGGCCATTCCTTTTGGCCTTGGAACAAAGTTTCTTTGCTTATGATCTTAGCCAATTCTTTATCATGTTCAGGTCTGAGAGGATTTGAGTCCTGCACTACACTTTTCCCACAACTTTTCTTAATCCATTCCCCATTATGAAATCGCCACACTTGTCTATCTGGAGTGTACATGGTGGATTTGTTATCTTTCTGAGGCCATCCTTTCCCAGCCTGAGCTCTCAGCCAGGGCCCAAACTGATTTTCTTGCTGTCCTTTTCTGATGGTCACAACATTTTTGCATTTTTTTTCACTGTGGCCAATTACTCCGCAATTATAGCAGAAGTCTGGGACCCTTTCATATCTGAAACTAACCCATTTTAGCACTCCATTCATCTTGACTGCAGTGCCTCTAAGCAATGGCTGAGTCATGTCTGCATTCACTAGTATCTTAAGGTGTTTTCCTTCCTTTCCCCCAGAGTAGGGGATTAACACTTCCTTTACCTCCTTAAATACCTTTCCTATTTTCCTCCCAACATCCTTAGATATCCAGTGAATTGGCAGGTTCCATACTTGCATCCAGATTGGGGCAAATTTAAAGGCTTCAGTGTCATCCTCTATTCCTGCCTCCCATCTATTTAGCACTAGTATTTGATTATCTATCAACCAAGGCCCTCCGTTAAGAATTCTTGATTTGTTTTCCGAATCTGGTATGAAGAACTGAAAAGGTTAGATCCCAACTCAGACATAGTGAGTCCTTTGGGATACCCCCAGGCTATAGTGACAAAATTCTTGACTCCAGTAAAGTTTGCCACTTTTTCTCCTCTTATCTTTCCAATGAGGCTGCTAATGCATTCAGAGATCCCTGGATCCACATCATCCAGCTCTAACCATGCTCCATTCTGTTCTAGATTGGACAGAGCAAATTTTTTCATCACTTTCTCCAGTTCATCCGCCATGGACCTTAGAGATCTAATAGGGATTCCTCTAACTATATCTATGCAAAAGATAGAACCTGACAAACCAGTGAAAAAAAGGAAACCAGGCTACTCTCTTCTCTCGGTAAATACACTACTAGATAGGCAAAATACAAACCTAACCGTGCATGTGCATGTGCATGCGCATGTTAAGGCGTAGTAGGGTAGTTAATGACCTGAGTTACCTGGATTATTGCATATCTTTGTTGTTTAAAGAGCATTAACTGCAGACTTGTAGCTGACCAACCTTTTGCTTACTTCTGAGCAGTTATCCTCCACTCTGGACCTTCATAAATGTCGCCTATTCAATGCATGAATGATTCCTGTGTGTCTTTCCTTGATTTCGCAGCTTCAGCTTTCTGATGGATATTGTCTTAGCATCAAAGTTTCGCCAATCTTTAGTGGATCTACTGCTGTGTTTTGAGTGTAGAAATTTAGTTGTTTGAGTGAAAAGGTGTTGTTGGAGTTTGAGCGGGGAGTTTTGGAATTTGAAGTTTCAATCTCCCACCCAGAGGAGAGAAAGCTCTCAGGTTAGAGAGAAGCCCCTTTTCAAACACCCCAATAGTGCATTTGCTGGTAAGAGGTGGCTAGCTGTTGAATAAAGATGTATGCACTGATTATTCAGATACTTGGTTTTGCATATTGTTTTCATTTTGAGTTTCTAGTCACCATTTCTGGTATTATTCATTGCATGACATGCTCCTTTCTTTGCAGTTTGCATGTGCAATGGCTACTATTGTTCGACTGCATCACCATTGAAGCCACAATTAAGGAGTTACAGATCTCTGTCAAAGCATTAACTCCACAAGACTGTAAGTCAGCATGAAATTCAAATATCTGTTGTTTCCAATGTTGAATATGCTTGCAAAGCTACTCCTAATTGATATTTGGCTCAAATCAATGTGTTAAGAGAATATAAGTATTCTTGTAGATAATAAATTAGTAAGGATATTCTTGTAAATAGTTTGTTAGATTTGTACTCCTATAAATACTAGTTGGTCGCTCATAATATGGTGACTAAATATTTTCCTCCCAAGATACCTGTTGTCATGGTATCAGAGCAAAAGTCCTAGGGTTAGGGTTAAACATCTAGCAAAAGTTCTATTCATCGCGCACAGTTTACGCGATACTGTTCATCGCGACAGTTCATGCGACACTGTTCATCGTGCACAGTTTACGCGACTGTTCATCGCGCACTGTTCACGCGGCGCTGTTCATCTCGAGTTTTGACCCTTTGTTTGGTTTGAAGTGCTATTCACTATGGCTGAAAGTTTATCAAAAGATATTGTGACGTCCACTAATATTATGCCAATGATAATGCCTCAAATCACAAATTGAAAGTTGAATGACACTAATTATCAACAGTGGTTAAAAGCCGTTAAGATTTATCTGACAGGCTTAAGAAAGCAACGATATCTCACAGATGACTCTCCTACGGAGGACAACAAGAAACTAATGTGGATTCAAGAGGATGCCCAAATTCTTGGAGTAATATGGAATTCTATGGAGCCACGAATTGCTTACATGTATTCTCATTATGAGACAACAAAAGAAATTTGGGACTATGTCCGGTTATTATACTGTAGTAAGCTTTCATGGATGTATGATATTTCTTTGGAGTATTTTCAATTACAATAAGATAACAAGACAGTAACTGAATATTTTACTGATCTTAAGCGAGTTTCAGAAGAATTAATGCTGTAATGCCTCTCTCAAGTGATATTACAGTTATGCAGAGGCAAAGAGAACAAATGCTTGTGCTCAAATTCTTGGCCGGTCTCAAGCCAGAATTTGAACCAATCAAATCTCAAATTTTAGCAGGTGAACAATTACCATCCTTTGCAGAGGCGTATGCTCGGGTCTTACGTTCTGTATCTAAGGACAATGCACAGGGTGATGGTGCTCTAATTAATGATAAATCTGCTTTAGTTGCTAACAATAATCGAATAGAGCAACTTAACTTTGGACGTGGCTCTCGTGGAGAAAAAAGTAGATGAGGTCGTGGAGGTCGAGGCACCCGTGAGTGCACTCATTGTGGTTTGAAAAATCACACTCGTGATACTTGTTGGGATTTAAATAGAAAACCACCTCGATTTGCTAATGCGGTTACCACTAACCAAACTAAATCAAGTTCTTCAGCACATGGGTCCCAGAAAACTTTTACCATATCCGAGGAAGATTATATCAAATTTCTACAGTACCAAACTGCTAATCACGCATCTCTTCCCTCTGCTTCTTTAGCACAAAAAGGTAATACTATGGCTTGTCTCTCCACATCCTCTACTTTTGACTCATAGATCATTGATTCCGGAGCTACTGATCATATGTCAGGTACCACTAGAAATTTTTTTAATTTTCAAGTGTCTACTTCCTTCCCTCATGTTACTTTAGTTGATGGATCTACAATAAAAGTTAAAGGATTAGGCACTGTAGAAATTAACCCATCTCTTCCGCTGTCTTCTGTTCTTTACGTACCCAATTTGCCTTTTAATCTAATGTCCGTTAGTAAGCTTACCAAATTTCTACAGTGTTCAATTACTTTTTCTCCTGATTTTATTGTCATTCAGGATTTGAAAATAAAGAGGACGATTGGTGGAGGGCATGAGTATAATGGTCTTTATTTTCTCAACTCTAATGGTCCGATTGCGTGCCCTGCTACTGTTTCTCATCTTGAAATTCACTGTCGTTTGGGTCATCCGTCTCTACAAAATTTGAAGAAATTGGTTCCTACCTTGAGTCAGTTGTCTTCATTAAAATGTGAGTCTTGTCAATTAAGAAAGCATTATCGTATTTTTTTTGCTCCTAGAGTCAATAAACAGGTTTCGGAACCCTTTTTGTTAGTTCATTCTTATGTTTGGAGTTCTAAACGAGTCACTTCAAAGTTAGGTTTTAAATATTTTGTAATCTTTGTTGATGACTTTTTCAGAGTTACATGGTTTTATTTAATAAAAAATCGTTCAGAACTATATTCCATTTTTTGTGCATTTGTTACAGAAATAAAGAATCAATTTGGTGTGCATGTACATATACTTTGCAGTGATAATGCGAAAGAATATTTTTCCACTCCTTTTGATACTTTTATGACTAAATCCGGTATTCTTCATCAATCCTCTTGTCCCCACACTTCACAACAGATTGGAGTTCCTGAAAGAAAAATTGGATATTTGATCGAAGTTGCTCAAACACTTTTGTTGCACATGAATGTACCCAAACAATTTTGGAGTGATACAGTTTTAACTGCACGTTATTTAATTAATCGCATGCCATCTAATATTCTTGGAAGTCAATTACCCCACTCTATTTTTTTTCCTCATGAACCTGTGTTTAAATTACCTACTCGTATTTTTGGATGTGTGTCCTTTGTTCATCAGCTTGCTCTCGGGGTGGATAAATTAGATTCTCGTGCTATTAAGTGTATTTTTTTAGGATACGCACGAGCGCAAAAAGGGTATAGATGTTACAGTCCAGTTTCAAATCGATTTTTTACTTGTACTGATGTTACTTTCTTTGAATCCACTCCATATTTTATAAAACGCGGTATGTCTTGTGAGTTAAACCAGTGTCCCTCTTTTTCCTCTCCTATTTTACCAGTCCCTTTCTCTTTATTACCTGAGTTATGTAGTCCACCAGATTCCATAAGTTGATTATCTCGTTCTCATCTTCAAGTTTATTCTCGTCGTTCCATGGTTGAGAAAGTTCCTGATATGTCACGCACTTCACCCATTAACTCTCAATTTTCAAATCCAGGTATGACGCCCTCCTCTGAGTTAGATCTTCCTAATGTTTTACGCAAAGGTAAGAGACATTATAGTTCTCATCCTATTTCTAATTTTGTTTCTTATTCTCGTGTCTCTATGTCATATTCTTTTTTTGTTACTTCCCTTGATTTTGTCTCCATTCCTAAATCTATTACCTATACTCTTAATCATTCTGGTTGAAGATTAGTTATGCAAGAAGAGATGTTTGCTTTGGAACAAAATGGTACTTGGGATCTTGTCCCTCTTTCTTCAGGTAAGCCGATTATTGGTTGTAAATGAGTGTACACTATAAAAGTGCAGTCTAATGGATCTATTGATAGATTGAAGGCTCGTCTGGTAGTTAAAGGATTTACTCAGGTGTATGAAGTAGACTATTTCGAAACATTTTTTCCTGTTGCAAAGATTACCTAGGTTCGTCTTCTTATCTCTTTGACAGCAACTTACAATTGGCTATTGCATCAGTTGGATGTGAAAAATGCATTTCTGCATGGAGATTTGGAAGAAGAGGTATATATGAAACAACCTCCTGGATTTGTTGTTCATGGGGAGAATTCGCGATTGATTTGTCGTTCGAAAAAATCCTTTTATGGATTGAAACAGTTTCCGAGAGCCTGGTTTGACCGGTTTAGTAATGTTGTCATAGAGTACGGTCTGACAAGATGTGGAGTAGATCATTCTATATTTTATCGACATTCTAATGCTAGTAAAATTTTATTAGTTGTTTATGTGGATGATATTGTGATTACAGGTGATGATGTTGTGGGAATCCAAAAACTTAAATCCAATCTGCAAGCAAACTTTCAGATAAAAGATTTAGGCCATCTACAGTATATTCTGGGTATTGAGGTAGTTCGGTCTAAATATAAGATTTATTTATGTCAAAAGAAATATGTACTCGATATGTTGAGTAAAGTTAGGATGTTAGGTTGCCGACCTGTGGATACTCTTATGGATCCTAATGTGAAATTAGTAGGAGATCAAGGTGCATTATTAGATGATCCTAAGCAATATCGAAGACTTGTGGGTAAATTAAATTATCTCACTGTAACGAGACCAGACATTTCATTTGCAGTGAGTGTTGTGAGTCAATTTCTTGATACCCCTCGTACTAGTCATTGGGATGCTGTTATACGGATTATCAGGTATTTTAAGAGTGCTTTTGGAAAAGGGTTGTTATATCAAAATCATGGACACACTGATATTGAAGGATATAGTGATGCAGATTGGGTTGGTTCTGCCTCAGATCGAAGATCGACCTCAGGATATTATGTGTTTATTGGTGGTAATTTAGTGTCGTGGAAGACTAAGAAGCAAACAATTGTCTCCTAATCAAGTGCAGAATCTGAATACCGTGCTATGGCTCACACTGTGTGTGAGTTGATTTGGTTGAAGAGCATGTTACTTGAAATTGAGTTTGAGCATAAACAACCTATGAATTTAGTGTGTGATAATCAGGCGGTTGTTCATATTGCGTCTAATCCAATGTTTCATGAAAGGACAAAACATATTGAAGTTGATTATCATTTCATTCGAGAGAAATTGATTGACGGAGTCATCAAGACATCTCATGTACCGTCTGTAGATCAATTGACTGATTTGTTTACCAAGAGTTTAGGGGGTTCTAGAGTGAAATACATTTGTAACAAGTTGGGTGCTTATGATATATATGCTCCAACTTGAGGGGGAGTGTTAAGAGAATATAAATATTCTTGTAGATAATAAATTAGTAAGGGTATTTTTGTAAATACTTTGTTAAGTTTGTACTCCTATAAATACTAGTTGGCTACTCATAATACGGTGATTAGATGTTTTCCTCCCAAGATACCTATTGTCACAATGCTTAGTGTTTCAGAAAACTAATTCCTAATTTACGTTATATTAGAGTACCAAATGTATCAATTCGCTTGATATGACTTACTCAGTTCTTGGCTTCTTGATTTGTTTAATGAATTTACAGCATCCATATCTCAGGCAGTGTTCTGATTATGAGTGAAATGTGGTGATCATATTAAACTCATTGATGTAAAGGGATTGCTTGGCAGTAGCTAGAGTCTGTTCAATGGTATATGAAACTCTTATAAACTTGTAATTTTTTATTCATTGTAACCTAATATGTTAAGGAATAGTTTGTTGTATCTGATAAAGCTTGTGTGTGTAGGTGTATTCACATGAAGCTTAGCAGTTTATCAGGCAGTTTTGGAATTGTATACTCATCTCTGATTATTTGAATTAGGTAATACCAAGTGTATATATCAAGGTAAAATGATTGTTGTAACTGACATTCAGTGCTCTTGGTGTTGAAAATAATAGGAACCCAGAGAAATATATCAAGGGTGGAAGTTTTCTTCAATCAAGAAATCCAAGAGATCTAAAGTTGAGTAGCGACTACTACTGCAGCTTACAAATAGATTATATATTGGTCTGCAAAAGCCCAATGTCACCCTAGACCACAAAATAACTAAAACAAATTACTGAATGAAGTACATGTGGACAACCACTGAACTAGTCATATAGTAAGCTTGAGCTTGCAGGGCATTTTTGCTACACCTGCAATAAACCTAGTCGACTTCTACCATTTGTCTCTCTCATCTTGGCTTCCAAATATCATATTTCTGCATGTAAGCGGTGATGCTTGTGCATGAAGTAGATCTTGCATTTCTTGTTGTTGCATTAGTGAATATGTCTAACTAATAAATGGATAATGTTCAGACTAAGTTTCGACTCTCAGAAACAGTGTTAGATAGCGTGCAATAAGAGCTGCCATTAGGTGCAGTTACCGTGTTGAATGTTATGTGAAGAAGGTTAAGATTCGTACTTTCTTCACTTTTGCATTTCTTCTATATTTTTCCTTTCTTATCTCCAAGACTTATGCTTTGTATTTTCAACTTGGGAAGCAGCACTGCATGAATCACGATAGTAATTGTCAACTATGTCATTATTGATTCCTTGCTAACAAACCATGATTTCCATCTTTCAAAGACTTGCTTTAAGATCTGTGTTTCATTGGTTTAATCTTTGGGATAATAGAGCAGTGAAATATTTTAGATGCTTGAGTGAGTTTTTGTATATTCCTGTACCTTTTTTTTTTGAAATGACATGATCTTGGACCTTATTTTACATGTGCATCATAAAGGAGGGAAATTTATTATTTGCAGCTTACGTAGTTATTTTCTGTGGAATTCATTCTTGGTCCAGTATCTGTGGTGCGCACAATGATAACCAGAGCTGCAGCTTGGAAACTTATATGAAAATCAATTGATACTCTGTTTATGTGAACATTTGCTTTCCATCTTCCTGAAGGCTTAAGCTTTGCATATCCAATTGTAGCTTTGCTGTTTATTATTTTTGAGAAGCTTAAACTTACATAATGATTCTGGAAACTAAATAAAATAGGAAAAAAAGAACTTGCTAATAATTTCTTTGACAAAGATTTGCAAACGATGCTCTAAGAATAATACATCTAAGGTTGTGTGTGTGTGAGACTTCTTCTTCTTCCCTTTCTCTAGTTAAGATTCGCAAACAATGCTCCAGATGCAAATGATGCTCTAGGATCATGCACTTGTGTGGCTTAACTTACAAATAGATTCATCCACGAGTTAGATCTCCCATTTTGTTATTAAGACAGTAAAAATAATGTTTGTACTACCCAATATTTTTTCTGGTCATATTGCTATATTCACATCTGATGTTTGTCTGAAAATGTACTTTTTCCTTTCTTTTAATTTTTTACTTCTGTTAAGAGAATATAAGTATTCTTGTAGATAATAAATTAGTAAGGGTATTCTTGTAAATAGTTTGTTAGGTTTGTACTCTTATAAATATTAATTGGTCACTCATAAACAATGCTCCAGATGCAAATGATGCTCTAGGATCATGCACTAGTGTGGCTTAACTTACAAATAGATTCATCCACGAGTTAGATCTCCCATTCTGTTATTAAGACAGTAAAAATAATGTTTGTACTACCCAATATTTTTTCTGGTCATATTGCTATATTCAGATCTGATGTTTGTCTGAAAATGTACTTTTTCCTTTCTTTTAATTTTTTACTTCTGTTAAGAGAATATAAGTATTCTTGTAGATAATAAATTAATAATGGCATTCTTATAAATAGTTTGTTAGGTTTGTACTCCTATAAATACTAATTGGTCACTCATAATACGGTGACGAGATATTTTCCTCCCAAAATATCTAATATTATGGTATCAGAGTTAAAATCCTAGCGTTAGGGTTAAACATCTAGCAAAAGTCTTGTTCACGCAAAACTCTTCATCGCGCATTGTTCACGTGGCACTATTCACACGTACTGTTCACGGGGCACTATTCATCGCGACACTATTCACGTCACACTGTTCATCGCGGCACTGTTCATCTCGAGTTTTGATCCTTTCTTTGGTTTGAAGTGTTATTCGCTATGGTTGAAAGGTCTGTTAATGCGATTACCACAGACCAAGTTGAATCAAGTTCTTCAACACATGGGTCCTAGAAGACCGTTACTATATCCGATGAAGATTATGTTAAATTTCTACAGTACCAAACTAAAAATTACGCATCTCTTCCCTCTACTTCTTGAGCACAAAAATGTAATGACTCATGGATTATTGACTCTGGGATTACTGATCATATGTCAGATACCTTTAAAAAATTTTTTAATTTTCAAGAGTCTACTTCCTTTTCTCATGTTACTTTAACTGATGGATCTACCACTAAAGTTAAAGGACTAGACATTGTAGAAATTAACCCATCTCTTCCGTTGTCTTCTGTTCTTTACGTACCCAATTTGCCCTTTAATCTAATGCCTATTAGTAAGGTCACTAAATCTCTACAGTGTTCAGTTACTTTTTCTCCTGATTTTGTTGTCATTCAGAATTTGAAAACAGAGAGGACGATTGGTGGAGGGCATGAGTATAATGGTCTTTATTTTCTCAACTCCAATGGTCCGATTGCATGTCCTGCTACTGTTTCTCCTCTTGAACTTCACTGTCGTTTAGGTTATCCGTCTTTACAAAATTTGAAAAGTTGGTTCCTACTTTGAGTCACTTGTTTTCGTTAGAATGTAAGTCTTGTCAATTAGAAAAGCATCATCGTGTTTCTTTTGCCCCTAGAGTCAATAAACGGGTTTCAGAACCCTTTTTGTTAGTTCATTCTTATGTTTGGAGTTCTAGTCGAGTCACTTCAAAGTTAGGTTTTAAATATTTTGTAATTTTTGTTGATGATTTTTTCAGAGTTACATGGCTTTATTTAATGAAAGATCGTTCAGAACTATATTCCATTTTTTGTACATTTGTTACAGAAATAAAGAATCAATTTGGTGTGCATGTACATATACTTCGCAGTGATAATGTGAAAGAATATTTTTTCACTCCTTTTGATACCTTGACTAAGTCCGGTATTCTTCATCAATTCGCTTGTCCCCCCACTCCACAACAGAATGGAGTTGCTGAAAGAAAAATTAGATATTTGATCGAAGTTGCTCAAACACTTTTGTTGCACATGAATGTACCCAAACAATTTTGGAGTGATACAGTTTTAACTGCACGTTATTTAATTAATCGCATGCCATCTAATATTCTTGGAGGTCAATTACCCCACTCCATTCTTTTTCCTCATGAACCTGTGTTTAAATTACCTCCTCGTATTTTTGGATGTGTGTCCTTTGTTCATCAACTTGCTCCCGGGGTGGATAAATAAGATTCTCGTGCTATTAAGTGTATTTTTTTAGGATACACACGAGCGTAAAAAAGGTATAAATGTTACAGTCCAGTTTCAAATCGATTTTTTACTTGTGTTGATGTTACTTTCTTTGAATCCACTCCATATTTTATAAAACGTGGTATGCCTTGTGAGTTAGACCAGTGTCCCTCTTTTTCCTCTCCTGTTTTACTAGTCCCTTCCTCTTTATTATCTGAGTTATCTAGTCCACCAGATTCCATAGGTCAATTATCTCGTCCTCATCTTCAAGTTTATTCTCGTCATTCCATGGTTGAAAAAGTTCCTGATATGACACGCACTTCACCAATTAACTCTCAATTTTCAAATTCAGGTATGACGCTCTCCTCTGAGTTAGATCTTCCTATTGCTTTACACAAAGGTAAGAGGCATTGTATTTCTCATTCTATTTCTAATTTTGTTTCTTATTCTCGTGTCTCTATGTCATATTCTTCTTTTGTTACTTCCCTTGATTCTGTCTCCATTCCTAAGTCTATTACCTATACTCTTAATCATTCTGGTTGGAGATTAACTATGCAAGAAGAGATGTCTGCTTTGGAACAAAATGGTACTTGGGATCTTGTCCCTCTTCCTTCAAGTAAGCCGGTTGTTGGTTGTAAATAGGTGTACACTATAAAAGTGCAGCCTAATGGATCTATTGATATATTGAAGGCTCATCTGGTAGCTAAAGGATTTGCTCAAGTGTATGCAGTAAACTATTTAGAAACATTTTCTCATGTTGCAAAGATTATCTCGGTTCGTTTTCTTATCTCTTTGGCAGTAACTTACAATTGACCATTGCATCAGTTAGATGTGAAAAATGCATTTTTGCATGGAGATTTGGAAGAAGAGGTATATGTGGAACAATCTCTTGGATTTGTTGTTCCGGGAGAGAATTCGAGATTGATTTATCGTTTGAAAAAATCCTTATATGGATTGAAACAGTCTCTGAGGGTCTGATTTGGCCGGTTTAGTAGTGTTGTTATGGAGTTCGGTCTGACAAGATGTGGAATAGATCACTCTATATTTTATCGGCATTCTAATGCTGGTAAAATTTTATTAGTTGTTTATGTGAATGATATTGTGATTACAGGTGATAATATTGTGGGGATCCAGAAACTTAAATTCAATCTGCAGGCAAAATTTCAGACAAAAAATTTAGGTCACCTACAGTATTTTCTAGGTATTGAGGTAGTTCGGTCTAAATATGAGATTTATTTATGTCAAAGAAAATACGTACTTAATATGCTGAGTGAAGTTGGATGTTAGGTTGCCAACCTGTGGATATTCCTATGGATCCTAATGTAAAATTAGTGGGAGAATAAGGTGCATTACTAGATGATCCTAGGCAATATCGAAAACTTGTGGATAAATTAAATTATTTCACTATAACAAGACCTGACATTTCGTTTGCAGTGAGTGTTATGAATCAATTTCTTGATACCCCTCGTATTAGTCATTGGGATGCTGTTAAACGGATTCTCAGGTATCTTAAGAGTGCTCCTGGAAAAAGGTTGTTGTATCAAAATCATGGACACACTGATATTGAAGGATATAGTGATGCAGATTGGGTTGGTTCTGCCTCAAATCGAAAATCGACCACAGGATATTGTGTGTTTGTTGGTGATAATTTAGTGTCGTCGAAGAATAAGAAGCAAATAGTTGTCTCCAGATCAAGTGCAGAATCTAAATACCGCGCTATGGCTCACACTGTGTGAGTTGGTTTGGGTGAAGAGCATGTTACTTGAAATTGGGTTTGAGCATAAACAACCTATGAATTTAGTGTGTGATAATCAGGCGGCTGTTTATATTGCGTCTAATCCAGTGTTTCATGAAAGGACAAAACATATTGAAATTGATTGTCATTTCATTCGAGAGAAATTGATTGACGGAGTCATCAAGACATCTCATGTATCGTCTGCAGATCAATTGGCTGATTTGTTTACCAAGAGTTTAGGGGGTTCTAGAGTGAAATACATTTGTAACAAGTTGGGTGCTTATGATATATATGCTCCAACTTGAGGGGGAGTGTTAAGAGAATATAAGTATTCTTGTAGATAATAAATTAGTAAGTGTATTCTTGTAAATACTTTGTTAGGTTTGTACTCCTATAAATACTAGTTGGTCACTCATAATACGGTGACGAGATGTTTTCCTCCCAAAATACCTATTGCGAACTTCTAACAGCTGCTATGTTTCTGTGTTTTTTCGATTTCATGACTATTTTGATGGGCATATTAAAGTTTAAATTGTGTAAGAGGGTGATAGAGAGAGGAAAAGAGAGTTGGAGCTGCAACTTGAGTTTTTCACTTTCTTGGGGTGATTTTGCAACATTTTTGGTGACAAATATATGGTGCTCGACTTCTAGTTGTTGGAGCTGCATTGTGGCAGCATTTCTGGTTAAGATAAAAAATTGGAAGATTATGGATGCAAAGGGAAGTGGTTTGTACAATTGTGTACATCGGAGGAGTGAAAGACCAAATCTAATACATATACATAACAATGCGCCTCAGTCCTAGGTCTGTGCTCTTAGTTGCCAAAGTTGCTGTCTGATTCCTATGGTAGAATCTTGTGGTTTTCAAGTGTAAAATTACTCGAGTCCATCTTCTACTTATGTCAATAGAAGCTTTTCTGGTATTATCATTGTTATATAAAATCTGCAGATTGATTTTTTCTGTTCTGTAGCAGTGAACTTAAAGGACATGCTTGAACAGATTTGTTCACCTAAACTGAAAATAAAATGACCAATTCGTTGTGAAACTTCATGAAGATGTTTCTTTCAATTTCATGCATTTTCACCTATTATATGCTTAAAGTTTTGGTTTGATCAGTCTCTTTGGTTTTTCCTGCCTAGGCTTAAATACAGGGTGATTGTGGTTACTGACAAGGGACTTAAGAAACCCTTGTGTACATCTTCAAGATTGGAAAAGGAAGAAGCTGTGTATAGAATCCATTCCAGCAGGCAATGGTTGATATTAACAAATTCTTGTATTGAAAATTTGGTTTAAGTCAATGAATTACTGATTCTGTGTCATAATGCAATACTTTGAAAAAGGGCAATTCCTGTTCTTGTATTTTCTTTACCTTCATATATTATTTTTAGTAGTATAATACGGACGTACTATTCAAACTATTCAGATTCTTTTCCAGTAAGTATGTTAACAAAGAAAAGTTAGAGTGTACTTTGAAATTTTTCTATTTTCATGACAAAATGATAATTGAGCTATATATGATGTACAACTGAGTTATCATAGAAAGCTCTGTCCAATCATTTCAACAAAAAAAAAAAGAAAAAATCATAGAAAGCTCTGGTCATCTTTTTAAGTTTTGCTGGATCAAAATTTTCTGAATATTTGGTTGGTCGCCTGGATGGCTCAAAACCTTTTTTTCCCCTTAAAACAAATTGTTATTCTTTATATTTATCTTGATCCATGGAACCGTGGTCTTTCTTCTTCTTCTTTCAAGATCATAACTATTATTGGCATCTATGTTTTTGCTATTTGACATGAAAAGTTCACAACAAAAATCATCCATGCGGTTTCTGCATTCTCAAGTTATGGTTTTGAAATAATAATTGTAGTTTTTGTTGCAAAGCTCTTGAATCGTATCCCTTGCATGTTAAGCGGACAAACCAATGAAACAAAAGAATAAACAATTCAACATTAGTATGCAAACAAGATGAAATAATTTGAACTAAGGATGGGTTGGGTAACATCCTATGATCAAAGTAGGTAGGGGTTGTTGAGTGGAGGGAGGAATAGGTTGGGTAGTACAGGTGAGGAAGGAACTTAGCATTTTGATTCCTGAGATACCTTATATTTAGTGCTAATCAATTTGACTCCACTTATTAAAGATTATGACATCAGGTAACTTTGCCTTTTCAAGAAGTTCTCACTCCTTAAAACTAATAAAAAAGAATCAAGGGTATAGACTTGTTGAATACATTGCAGCAAATGTTTCAAGGTGACTAAATATTTATCTGTGTCTTAACCTCTGTCTAACATAGTTTTTTTGCTACTTACCCCTATATTAATTGGCCCAAAACTAAACTAAAGACCCTTATAGAAAAATTTTCCGCACGCATATATAATATTGGCTTTCCCCTATATTAAAGATAGAAATATAGGACAAACAAATTCAGTCCCTAATCCAACAATTATTTCCATGGTCTATAGTCATGGATTTGAATCTCACGAGGTATCGAACCATTAAACCCTCAAACGGATTTAAGGACCAACTTATTACTAATTAACAATGGTTTCATATTTCTTACACTGATAGTATAACGAATTCTTTACATTAGCAGATCTTTGATGCATGAAAATTTAATATGTGGAAAGAAATTATTTATCACCCATCCTGTACACTTGTGTAAAGACAGCACCACTCCAATGTGTTAAAAGCATCAAACCATTAACTATTAGAAACCAAATAGGGCTTGGATTAAGAAATCGAGAGTGCTTCCCTTAAACCAAGGTTTTTATCAAAGGATTGCGGGACATCTGGATTGCAGAGGCTGTTTCATGGTCCAAATTGGGTCATATCACCTCAAATCAATTTAGGCTGTGTTATTTAAATTGTTAAAAAAAAAACTATCTTTTGCTCTTTCTTAGATAAAATGCTTAATTTAGTCTGTGTTTGAACTGAATGAACTATTCTCTCCAATTGCAATAATCATGAAGGAAAAATGGCAGGGACAATCCCTTTGGTTGGTGGCTATAATTTGGCCTCCAATGGAAGGATCAAAGTGGAATAGATATGAAAGTTTAGCATGCAAAATGAGAGTGAATCTTAAATGCAGAAAAAAGGGGGGCAAAATTTTATTTTTCAATTCAGTGAATATTAATAGTGTGCTAGATGTAAAAAGTCCAAACCGAATCCCCAATATGAAAAGGTGGCATTGCTGGAAAAAAGAAATATATAAAGATACACCTTAATACCATTGAAATTATGCTAGTTTCTAAAATATTTTTAATTTGTGCACATAGACAAATCTTTCTTCATTGATGTCCTGGCGGGTGCTTTAAGGAACTTCCTTAATAATCCATGTCCCTATTTTTGAAGATCCTGAAAATTGAAGAAAATTTGCTAAAATTAAATCTTTAAATCCCTCTTCTAAATGTGCTAACAGGTCTAATAAATGATATTTAACTTCTTGTGAATAGAAAATACAAACTAAATAGAAATTTCTCACTTGTTCGAATTCCTTGAGATTTGAACATGTATTAGATCGCCATAACGTTCAACTAAGGTAGACCGGCAAGTTTCTTCTTCCTCCAAATTGTATGCTTTTCGGAAGTTAGACCATCCCTTTGTTATATCAGTTCTTCCATAACTTCTCTGAATGATCTTTGCTAGCCATTGTCTCATGTCTTCACCACGAAAGACCAACTCTTTCTCCAATTCCAATTTCATTCCCCTTGAAAATGGTCTTGGAATATTCTGAAATATGGCCAAGCAATGTGACTTGAGCATTTGCATCAATCTTTCATTTCTTAGTGATCTAATTAACCAAGATTAATGTTGGGAAAAAAATAAAATTTACTATACAATCTGTGTAAGGACTAATGGTTTGGATGTATGACATTCAACTGTACATTATGCTACTATTATAAGAAAGATTAATCCAAAACAAAAAAAAATAGAAGAATACATACTAACTTACCAAAGTAGTCCTATGGTGATTCTTGATTCTCATAATAAAGTAAGGGTTTTCTGCATTTAACTCTGACAGGTTGTCGAAACCTGTACAATAATAAAAATAAACCTAATTGCCGGTTAAAATAACCAAAACCCAATTCCGAGTACTGGAGCAGAGATTCTAGGTGTACAATGGGTTACTTGATTCACCCTGTTCCCGAAGAGTTTACTTGATCCGATATACCTGAATGGGATAGCTTTTTTCACAAATAAATATTAATTTGTAAACAGGGCAAGTAGGGTCGTATCCTCAGGGATTGGGAGTATTTGTCTCTTTCGAAATCCAAAAATAACACAGGGGATGCTTTTTTTTGTATAAAGGATGACAATTAAAACAATCCAACTAAAAATATAAAAATAAATAACTAACTAGAAATTAAATGACAATTCACTAAACTTAAAGTAACAATAATAAAAGGTCCAAAACAATTAAAACAAGAAAACAATTAAAAATGAAATAAAATAGGCAACTAAAAATCAAATAGCAATTCCCTAAAATCAAGGTAATAAAAATTAAAGATCTAGCCAAGAAATAACTTCAGCAATGACTCACCTAATTGATCATCGATGCATAAGCAATTCCAATTATTTATTAATTAATAGGTTATAACTGCCAAACAAGCGATGACAGTCAACCCCTCCTTACTGTGTCGGTGATTAAGGTACGCCCATTAATCACTGCTCTAATTGAGAAATAATCCTAGGTACGCCCATAAGATTTAATTCCCCAATTGCCTTACGTATTAGAGGAGCCCTATTCTAATCAAATAACGCACTACCAGGGTTATTTTAGATTAGCCCACGTATCCCTCTGACACAAATCTAATCATGCCAGTTGTCACTAATTCAAAGCAATTACACAATTATAGATTTAATACCCTAATTGACAATAGATTATCAAATCAACTAATTATCCGGATCCAAAACAATCAATTAATAATAATCATGAACACCAAGGGATATGCGAATACCAATAAATAAAAGAAAAGGATAAAATTAAGTCGATCTCACAATTTTTAGGCGACCCAAAGCATCCGTTTTCCCTTAACTAGACAAAGGAAATTAGTTCATTCTTGGTGAACAAAGCCCACGCAAAATTGAAGCAAGAATCGCTGCCATTGTCTGCATTTAGGAAAGCTCAATTCGTCTGAACAAATGAAAGGGAAACGAAAGTCACAGAGTCTGATGGAATCTTTCTATTGCTCCTAACATAACAGGGAGCATTACTACTCAAAGCCACGAAGGAAAAGTCAAACGGAAAGCTAAGCTAAAGGTCCTAATTACCAAGAAGGAAAAACTACTAGAGAGAAGCCAAAAAGCTAATGCTAGTCCTCTGCGATCTCAATTCCCATTCTAATTGCTACTTTATGATGCCTCTGTGCGGCGGCCCACACTAGGAAAAAGGAAACTTCGGCCAAATTGCCCAAAAAGGGCTTGCATCTCTTTTGTTTTCAAAATGCCCCTGTATGCCTTTCATTTGAATTCTTTCTTGATGACTGTCAAATTGGCCTTGGTTGTGGTATTTTCGTTCTACTCCCTAAAATAAATGTAAATTACGAAAAATGAGTAGAATCTAATAATTAATCCACATTAGATCAGGTAATAGGGGAAATTAATAATAAAATAAATAATAAAATTGTAACCTATCAAACTCAAAATAACCATCCCGCTCCTTTTCTACCATTTCTTCTTGACTTTCACTTTCACGAAATGCCTTGCCAAAACCTGTTTAATTAGCTTCGAAATTTTACACGTGATGAAATTCAGAATTGTCTAATATAAGATTCAAATAGAAACTAAGAGAGTCTAAATCACCAGAATTTCTTGATTTCTTCATCTTCCTTGATTTATTAGAATGCAAATCAAGCTGGAGGTTACCATAATTTCTTGGTCTAGTAGGATAAACTTTTGACGGGCTAAAATCATCGAACTCATTTTCATCACTGTCACTAGAGCTATCATCATCAAAGCTATCACTAGAGCTGTTATAGGTGTAGCTACTGGATGGTTTGTAAACCTTGAGCTTTTGTTGGCAGCAATCAGCACCATATGGTTTTACTTGGAAGGTAGTTGTATCAATAAAATTAAATAATAGGTAATTTCCAAGCTTTAACTCATGATCTTGAACAAATTTTGGCCACGAACGCCTGCAAATATAGTAGTATCGACCTTTCTTTCAAATTCTCACTGCCCATGATTTTTACGGTGATTTTTCTCCTCGGATATGAGTTTACATTTTGGTGAAAACTTTTTCTTGAAGACCCTCACAAAAGCTGTGGGAGTTAGCTACAGAGTATGTAAAGAAATGAAATGTAAATTTGTTCATTAACGGAACATTATAGGAAATGATAGTTGATATGAGACTTACAATTTCTCTTGTAAAGTCATCTTCAATCAACAGCTTGATGAAGGACGGATAAGAGTTGGAACTTCTTTCCATATTCAAACTTGGCTTGCACGGAAAAACAAGAATGATGAGCCCTTATGGAGAAAAGGAAGGAACAAAGTAATGAATATTGGCTATTTGTTTGTAGTTCCTATACGAGAGGGGGAGTACCCACGTATCGCATGGGTGTTTGGTGCCTGTGATTAAAAAGGATTTTTCATTGGACAAATAATAATGCATTCTGAAAAGAAATAATCATCAAATATGACAAAACTAATAATAGTACGTTCTAATTACACCACATGTACACTTTGCTTTACCAATACTTTTACAACTTTACCATTCTCAAAAAAACCTCTACAGATATCAGTTGAAAATCACTCAAAAGCAGACATAAGTTGTTTCAAACAAACGATTATCCTCTAACAGCTAGTTCTAGCAACATGTTAATTGCACAATGTATTAATATGTCTTTGTGTTAATTATACAATAAAATCCACACTTCAATTAAATGTGTCTATAACACATTTTCAGTAATTATACCAACACATAAGCTTATATGAGTTGTACTCGATACAAAAATGGGTGCAAAATAATTTCATATTTCAAAAATACCCAAATGTTTCCATAAATCAAAGTTTTAAATGTACTAAAATGAGGGCATTTTGATAAATATATCTAAACACATGTTACCCTCAGTTGTACCAAAAGTTTTTTTTAAAAAAACTACACAACATTTTACATTTCCAAAAAGCCCTATCCATGCGGTTGAAATTCAAACCCCCCTTTGACCACAACTTATTCTTATATAATATAAGAATATGCATGAATTGTTAAGGCTCTTAGGCTACCTGGCTATTTGTTTTATAGTTATAATGTAAGAACCCAAAAATTTTCACATTTTTTCAGCATTATTTTATTTCTTTGCCTATATTTTATACTTTCCTTGGAAATATTAAAATTTCTATGCATTTTTACAAACAAGTATAGTTGTAAAATCATTTTTCCTAGTATGAGTTAGTGTACGTTAATTTGAAGTGCGTTATAGACGTGGGACCCGCTAGTGCAATATAATTTTGGTGAGTAAGTGATTTTTGTGCTAAGTGTTATTATTATACAAGGTGCTAGAGGATAATTAGAGGTTTGTATATGTTGACATTGGTCCCTAACTTTTGATGATTACAAAACAAATGGATGTTGCTAATATCTCCTCAAAGGCTTTTTCAGAAATGAAACAAATCAGGTTCAAAGATTAAGCACATTTGAAAAAGACAGAGTATGCTGAACCTGTCGGACGATCAAGAGACAGTACCGGACGTCCGATAATCATTGCACAACTTCGGACGCATGCTTCGGACGTCCGATAGGATCCTTCAAAGTCGACGAAACCGTCGAACGCTGAATATGTCTCCACCAGACGTCCGATAGAAACGAGATGAATTCTCAAATCTCTTTGTTTGCTGTCGGACGCACGAAGAGCTTGCACCGGACGTCCGATAGAATTGAAGAAGATTTTTCAGACTCACCGCCTGCTGTCGGACGCAAGCATCGGACGTCCGACAGTATCGGACGCAAGCATCGGACGTTCGATACTCCAACGGCTAGTTGACTCTTCCGCTACTTTCTATCCGTTGGAAGCATTAATGAGGCACTTTCTTGATCCTATATAAATAGTGGTTGGTCAGATACTTCAAACAACTTTGACACACTGAAGATACAAAAGATCTAGAGTGATTTTAGTGATAAAATACTCTTCAAAGAAGATTTGTAGTCTTAGTGGTGTGAGGTTCATTGTAAGCTTTTCATTTGTGAGTGAATACTTCATGAGTGTAGCTCTGTGAGGGTTGTCCTGAGGGGTAGTAAAACGTCCTGGCTTGACCGAGTGGAGTTCGGGGCAAGGAGGAGGTGAACCTTCCTTTGTACACAAGAGTGATTGTTATTCATCAACTTGAAGTAGCTTGTCTGAATTAATCTACAAGCTCAAGAGGAGTTGGGTAGTTAATTGGTTTGCAATTCCTTCCTTTTTATTTACTTACTGTTACGTTTATGATCTTTGCATTGTTTATCTCTTTTACTTGGTTGTCTTCGATCCTTACAGTATATGATGTAACAATTGAAAGCCAAAGGATTAGAGAAAACACTAGAAGGGCCAAGTGTTGCAAACCCATTGGAGGTTGGACTTTGACCTAATTTTCACCTTTACTAAAAACCAAATTTTGACCAAAAATTTCTTCATTTTTCTTGCTTCTTGGCCGACTTTCTTGAGGGGAGAAACAAGAGAGAGCTCTTCAATTGCTTGCTTCCAAACTTGCTCAAATCTTGAGTTGTAGCCAACCAAAATTGAAACTGCACCATACAAGTGCTTATTAAGGAAGGTTGAAGGAGTTGGTGGAGTGATTGTGGGAGGAAAGATACTAAGCTACCATTTTTTTTGAGTTTCCAAGGTATTTTACCAAGAACCTCCTCTTTACTTCAATTAATTATTAATTAGTGGTTTAAAGTTGTAGTTTTGGTAGTTTATGAGCATATTTCATAGTTGGAAGTAGTATTATGGAAATTTCAGTCTTAGGATTTTTCACCTCCCCTGTTCTGACCGGTTTTGTTTGACTAGGTTAGAGGCCGAATTAAGATTAGCACAAAACATGAAAGTTGTAGAGAATGATATTTTATAGTTTCCTGTAACATTTCAGCTCAATCGGAGTTACGTAACCTATGAAAAGACCTAAATACCCTAACTGCCCTAGGTGAATCCAGTGATTAGTTTTGCATATTTCACCAATCTGATCGTGCCTTTTCACCTTGATACGTACTGAAATAGCATTTAGCCAAAACATGAAAGTTGTAGTGCTATGTCTTAGCTTTCCAATGGCCCTAAAAACGTCTTAATCGGACTTTGGTAGCCTGAGTTATTGTCGGTTACGTATAGTACGGTTAACTACCCCGAATGTGAGATTCTAGTTCTGTAAATTGAAATTTTGACTTAGATACACTACAAACTGGACTGAGTCGTCTTCATCAAAGTTGTAGACCTTTGTTTTATATTCGAAACGGTATAAATTTCACCCCAATCCGATAAGCGTAGCTTTAGTTGTGCCCGTTACGCTAAGTAACGGCAAATCTGTCTTTTGTTTTATAACTTAAATTTCATTTCCGGACATTTTCCTATGTTGATTTTGTACTTGTATGACTTTGAACCTATTGAACGGCTATTGAAATAAGATGATTTTGTGTATGACTTTGGGGCTGATTGCGGAAAAGAATGAAGTCATAAATGGCTGGAAAATGGGTACATACAAAGGGCGTGCTGCCCAAATTTACGCTCAAAAACTAGGTAGATATACTTGCGATTTGAGTGAAGCTTGAGAGCGATTACCACGTGAACCATCTAGGGTATTTGCGTCTTCTTTTATCGAGGTATATAAGTTAGAATTCAGCCGAAACTGGTACCCTTGGAAAAATGAAATTTTCGACTAATAGAAATACGTTTTCTTTGTCACTTCGACTCAAATGGAGATTTTAAAGTTTTACGAGTGAGCATAAGTTTTACAAATATTTTACTTATGTCATCTTTTCACTACCAAAACTATATTTATACTTTGTACTAGTACGTATTCAAATTTTCTTTGAATCACTTACATCTTTGATGGTTGAAGCATAATGTGTTCTTCTGATTATATTAGGGTTCCTTGGTGATTGAGGGTGTTATCCGGAAGGATATTTTGGACGTTATTTTGCGTAAATAGGTGAGTGTTCCTTGTTTGTTTTATTTTCATTGACTATGTGGCTTGTTCTTGATTATATGACTTGTTATGAACGGATGATAATATGTTAAATGTTTTCAATGATTGCTTAAAATGAGTTTTCTAGGCGAGTGTGTACTTTATCGTACTCGACCTAAATGAATGTGAAATTTTCAATGATTAAATAATTAAATGCTAGTTGCCCATGAATGTAAGCTGTTTGGCTGAACTGGATCCTTGCCCTTCGTTGCCGGTCGACTTGAACCAGAAGCGGACTCGGTCAGGCGATTTGGTGACCCTGGGTGAACGTTTGGTATACTCAAGTATTACCTTGTAGTCTGGTGGAGCCTGGCCAACGTCCAGGAGGGGGTGAAATGAAATGAATGAATGAATGTCAATGTAAATGAAGGGTTTTACTTATCAAAATGCATTTTCAAACGAATGGAGGAATAAGGAAATGAAAGGAGAATGAATAAATGAATGAATGGCTCCATGTAAGCACGTATCCTTTTAATGAATGTTATTATTGTTTTTTTTTTTATTTTCATGTTTCTGGAATTACTTGCTATCTATGATTAATGTATTGAACTCATTATTTGTTTATGTGTCTGGAACCTCGCTGGGCTTTTAGCTCATTTCGTTAGTTTTGTTTTCCTTACAGGGGATGCGAGCAAGGGCGAGAGACTTGTATAGAATAGCATAGCCTATCCTTTTGAAGATATCTTTTGCAATTGTACTAGCTCTAGTGCTTGGTTAGGGTTGGAAGTATTGGGAACCTAAAGCTTTTGTACATTTGGGATTGTATTACTTTTGAGATAGAAATGAATGTAAGTAAGCATTTCAAGTTTGGGAATTGGTTTTGTTTTACTTTTCCTCGAGGTTTTGTCTTATTTTATCTGAATAGAGTGATCGAGTCCTGGCGAGAGTTGGGCAGGCAGTCCGCCGAACCCTTTGGTTTGCCTTAGAAGAAGGTGGGGCTGTCACATATAACATTAATCATGAGTGACCTTTCTTTGTCTCTTCGTTATTTAATTAAGTTGACTACATACATTGATTTGAGGATAACCAATGAATCGCCAATTAATTCTTGTTCTCCTCTCCTCTAATTATTCTCACTACTTTTGTTCCTGTTCAAGATCCATCCATTGGAAACATGCATCCATTGGACTATGAATATTATTAGAGCTTGCAGATTTGAAACTTGAAATTTTCTATTTTTGTTGATTTTTCAGCCTGAAATAAATTTCACTGAATTTGCTATATTTATCCGTTCTTATTAGTGCAATTTTTAAAATCAATGTAATGATTATAGGGATAATTTTACAATCCTCCTCTGAGGTCTATGATGATTGCAAGAAGTACCCTCTAGGTTTTAAAAAATTGCATAAACCTCCCTTAAAAAATAGTTCAGGGCTCAATTTACTCATGTAAGCAAAATATCTCCGTCGATAATCCTATATTGCCCTTATGTAATTTTTCTCCAAAGAAATAAAATTCCTTTGTAATTTAAACTTAATATATTGCAACATACTTTAACAAAACCAAGCATCAAATTCGTTTCTGTTCCTTCAAATGAAAAAAAAAAATTCACATGGACAAATGAAAAAAAAAATAGATACCAATTGAGTAACCTATTTTGTAGGAATCTAGAATTTTTTTCAAATTATGACAATATAAAGTAAAATTGAATTGAGATAATTTGGGTGGTTAAGACAAGAAAGAACCTATTAATCTTGCTCTTCTTTGTTTTTTTACTCAATTTTTAATTATTTGTTAACTTATAGTTTTAAATGTCCATTACTTCACTTCATGGAGATGTTAAATTGAGTAGTTCTTGAAGGATATTTTTGTCATTTTATACCATAATCGGAGGTAAGTGTAATTTTTTAAACATGAAGGATAATGTTTGCAATTATCATAAGCCTCAAGTGAGGTTTGTGAAATTATCCCACGATTAAATCATGTGTTAGAAAGAAAAAAAGGATCCATCCATCAAGAACTAGTTGATAATTTAGATGTAGAACTTACGAAGGTTTAATACAATTGTGTATTTAATTTAAATATGACCCTTATGATTCATGAATCAAATTCTGTTGGTTTACGACTAGTTTATAAGCATTAATATTTAGTATATGTGGTAATGAATACATAAATATTAGAGACCATACAGCCAAAAAAACTACATGAATTATGGGCAATATCGATAATTGCACCAATAATTTAATAAAGGAATTGAAATTGGGATACATAGACTATAATTTAAAAAAAAAGCAGATTTGTATAGAAAAGATACAACATATTTTCCTTTTGTTCATATGAAATTATTAGAGAATGCTGATCATCCTTGTGGAATAAATATAAACAGTAAATTCTGTACGGTACCTTGTTTAACCACAAACTACATGAGAACAAGAAAAGGGAAAAAATTATAACAACGCTTCACACAGGAAGAAATTTTCATTTCAATTCAGCCAATAGTAGTAGTACTTCAATTCGAAGGAGTCTATCCCAAATCACCCTGGCACTTCCTTTGGGCTTTCTTTTCATTTTCTTTGTTATTCTCTCTCTCTCTCTCTTTTTTTTTAAACGGTTGCAAGGTCCAATTAAAGCAAAATACCGTGCAATGATGCAAAGTCCAATAAAAAGAGTATTTTCTAAAATCTCATAGTACAGTAGATGAGCACATAGAAACATCCTTCATATTAAGAAGCACCTTTCAACAGCTCATGCCCATTCTTCCTTGAAGATCCTGAAATGTAAGACCATTCAAGTCAATTTGTATGTACTACAAATTGAATATAGAAATTACTTATCTATTTTTGCACAAATATTCGCCTAATAACTTGTATTTTTCTAACAAAACTTAATTTGAAGAAACACAAATTTGAAATGAAAAAAAAATCTTAACTTGTTTGAAGTCCTCTTGACTTGAATGTGGAATAAATCTCCAAAACGCTTACATAAGGTGAACTGGCAAATTTCTCCTTTCTCCAATCTGTATGCTTTGCGAAATTCAGTCCATCCTTTTCCAATTTCACTCCTCTCAGCAATCTTTACCGGCCACTCCCTCTGGTCTTCGCCGTGAAGGACCGCCTCTTTCTCCATCTCTAGTTTTGTTGCCCTGGGAAATGCGCTTGGAATATTCTGAAAATAAGATCACCAAGCAAAGTAATTAAATTGAAGAAAGCATCTACATTTACTATTTATTCCTGAAATCTACTAACAAAACTATAACCATCCTTTTATTGTTTTCTTGTTATTCTTTAATCTTCCTTCAAATATTCTCAACAAACAAATAGTGAATCATATTTTTATTAAAGGCATCCACTAATTTCTTCCTGCCTTTTTTTCTCGTTAAGGCAGCATATTTTCTTGTTTCTTTTTCTGGTTGATGCCTATGCAATTTGCCTGCCGAATCGTTTGGTTCTGTGCATCGATATCTGGAAGTGGTACAAAATCAACTACTACTGTTCTGAACAATGGTTCTGTGCATCGATATCTGGAAGTGGTACAAAATCAACTACTACTGTTCTGAACAAATAAATCAATATCTATACTGTACTATATAATTCGATTTCACCAGCTTTCTTGAACTTTGTAGGTATTTATTTTCCATGCTAAGAAATCCTTCGAGCTGTTGAGAAGCCAAGAATAAACATAAAAAGAATAAACATAAAACATAACAAGAAAAAGAGCAAATGCAATTTATGCAATATGGGGGAGAATTTGTTGTTCACTCACCAATCTGCGCATATGATGCAGCTTCAGTCTCAAAATAAAATAGGAATTCTCCGCATTTAAATCAAAATAACCATCCGTCTCGTTTCCTTCTACTTCTTCTCCTTCTTCACTTTCAATTTCAATAACTTGCTTCCCAACACCTTTCCAATTATTTGCATAAAAAAAATGAGACGTGATCAAAATTATCTAACATAATCTACCTTACACAGATCAAGAGAGTTTATAGTTACCTAAACCATCTCACCTGACTTTCTTGTTTTCCTCAACTTCCTGAATTTATTAGAACGAAAATTATCACGATCAATCTGATATTTAGTGTAAACCTTTTTTCTAGCAGGATGAACTTTTGATGGCCCTATTCCATCATCTCCGTAAAATTCAGTTTCATCACTGTCATCAAAGCTTTCATCGGAGCCATCATCAGATTCACCATCACTGGAGCTACTGGATGATTTGTATACATTAAAATTTTTTGGGCAACAATCGGCATCATACGGCTTTACTCTAAATGTTGTTTTATCTATCAGATGAAATAGCAGGTAATCTCCAAGCTTCAAATGATGATCTTTAACAAATTTTTTCCACGAAAGTTTGCAAATATAATAGTAGCGACCTTTCTTTCGAATTCTTACTGGCCAAGAATTTCGAACTGAGTTCTTTGCCTCGGATTCGATCGTGCATCTTGAGGAAAGCTTTTCCTTGAAATTCCTCACAAAAGCGTAGGGAATCCGCTACAAAAATGTCAAGAAAAAAAACAATAAATATAAAACTTAATCATGACAATAACTGAAGAGGATTAATGGAAAATGCATAAAGTAGCAATTGATATGGGACTTACAATTTCTCTCGTGAAATCATCTTCCATCAAGAGCTTTATAAAGGACGGATTGAAGTTGTAATTTTGTTCCATTTTGGAACTTGGCTTGCAGAGGAAAACAAGAACGATGAGCCCTTTTTGGTTGAGGAAAGAAGGAAAAAGAAGTAAATATAGGCTTTAAGATTGGTGCCAGTTCAAATTACGCGGCTTTTTGTTTGCCTTTTGTTCGTATTTTGTACATACATTAAATTCTGTAGACTTTTAGACTACTAGACACTCTTTTTATGGTTATCATGTTAGTCATGATTCATGAGTGACATCATTATTACTTTCATACCAAATTAACTCCATTTAGTACATTGAATAGAGAGAAAAAAAGACGCACAACCATGCAGTGAATTGCATCTTTTGTTCTTCATTAGTTTTAATTAATCACCTTTCTTAACAAGGGATTTGAGCTCCCATCAATCGAGATAACTAGTTAATACTATAGGTTTGAAATTTTCAAATGTGAACATAATTACATGGAAGTCTGAAGACCGAATTAGATTAATTAAATGTTGTTCTTGAATAGTGAATTTAAGATATGTGAGTCAGACTAAAGTAGTACTCCCTCCGTCCCGTTTTGTTAGTCTTGTTTTCCTTTTTCGTCTGTCCCAAATTGTAGTCCACTTTCCCATTAAGGAATGTAGTAATCTTTCAAATTATCTAAAATACCCTTATTAAATATCTTGTTATTAATACATTGTTATTAAATACTAACCCACTACATTGAATACATTGACCTTTTCCAATACATAGATAAATGAAAAGTCTATCTTTGTTATTCTTTGAAATTTATTTATATCAGGAGGGAAACAAATAATGCCATCATTATTTACAAAATCATGAGTGAAATTTTGAAAAACCATCCATATTCTCACAATTTTTCTGATGAAACACCAACAAAAGAATATGATCTCATCTCAACGAGTCAAGAATGTGCACAAGTTGTCTTTGAAATGCAGAGGATTTTTTTGCCCAAGTTGAAATTGGTGAAGCCATCACAAGAAGATAGTTTTGCTCCTACAACTGAAGAGCATGAATCTACTTTTTCTCAAGTATTTTTTTGCAAAGTTGAGGAGACGTTTTCTGGCAAAATATTCAAATCGATGGCATTAATTATGGATGAATTATCCATTTTTAATTGCCTTTGCTTAGGCTTAATTAGTTGCCATATTTATAGAGTTCAGTGTAAAAATTGAAGATAATTTTGGTGGGAAGAACTTGAATCCACTATTGGCGAATGATTGAAAATGAAATGGAGTATTAGCGGCAACTGATATTTATTGGCACTATTGACGGTAATTGAAACAATCAGAGTGCACTATTGGCGGTAACTGATATTTATTGGCACTATTAGCTATAACTGATATTAATTGGCACTCTTCGTGATTAGCATAAGGGTATTTTAGGAAATTATTAATCTAAATTTATGTTTCCAACCAAATTAATTACACTTTCTTAATCTGTGTGAAAAAAAAAATCAAGACTAACAAAACGGGACAGAGGGAGTATCTTATCTGTGTCATGATTACATGAGTTGGGAGCAAGACCTATGGTTGGTCCAATAAGTTGGGGCTAAAAATGTGCATACAGGAAACAGTATTCAATTATATCTGTCTTTTGTTTTTGTTCATATACATCGTTAGTGAATGCGGACATTTCTTGCGGTAGGTGTATACAAACATGATTATCTATTTTTACCAATTGTAATGGGCCTTTGGTCTAGTGGTCACCACCAGTCTTAGTGGTGCGGGAGGTTAAGAGTTCAACCTTGCTTTTCATAAATTTGTCATAATATGTGGTCAGTCTTAATTGACCATTTTTTATGAAATCTTTACACATCGAGTCCCTCTTCCCGCTTCCCTTAGATTAGGTTATATGACTTCTACCGTTGCAACAAAAAAAAAATTGTAACCAATTGTGCTTTCCTTCCGTCCTTCGATCCAAGCAGTGCCTAAGTCTAGTTTCTCAATCACAAAAGAATCAAGATCATAGAAGTTTTATATCTCAAGATATGGCAATGTTTAGCTAGGATTTTTTTTTTTTCACGGAAACAATAGGAAATATATTGATTTCAAAAACAAGCTATACAAACTTGAGCAAAGGCCCATCTCGAGCTTAACAATTGTGTCATTTGACACAGAGGACTTAGATATTCCTCATCTTGCACTAATGTAGTAGCATACTTGCTAATTCTTCTCCCTAATCTATTACACTGGTTTTCAACCAAGCTGAATGAGCAGTTCATAAACAAAGCTTTGAGCATGTGAATGTCTTCCAATTGAGCAAAATGTCTGATGTCTTGTGTCTTGTGAGTTCGCAGCATTCGTAACAACTGAGCGGATGAAAATAACAGATTAACATCTGGCCAAGGCTTTTCTCTGATTTTGCACAATGATAATTTGAGCGCAGCAGCGTAATCCAGTAAAATGTCACCTGTACTGCTGTCTTGCATGGCCCATGCAGCGTGCACATTGTTGTCTTTTGTTGCCACTATGCCAATGCCAACAATTTTGCTTTCCTTCAGCTAGCTCACCTCCACTTCAATTGTCATCTTGTTGCTATGTATAATGTCACACGGTCTCTCTTCATCACTAGTTGATGTTTCCTAGCTGCTCACCCGCTTCTCTCTACTTTTCACTTCAGTGTACTCTATCCATTCTAGATGAGCTTTCTGTACAATGTCAAAAGGAGTCCTACACTTGTTGTTAAAGACCTTCTCATTTCTGGCTTTCCACAGTTGCCAGAGAATGTTCACAGTAAGAGCTTGGTGCTTGTGACCATCATTTCTGCTTGTTGCTTCCATTAGTCCACTCCACCATTTGTTGAAATTGCCTCTACTGTCAGCAATGCCATCCCACTGCACTGGTGCGAACCTCCATACTTCCTTTGCTACATTGCAAAAGAAAAACAAGTGTTCTATGGTTTCCTCTCCTGCGCCACAGACTTGGCAAATTGGTTCCCCCATTCTGGTTCTATAGTATATGAGCTCGTTCACTGGTAGAGCTTGGTTCAGACATTTCCAAAGAAAGGTCTTGTGTTTACCCTCAATGTCCATTCTCCACATTTTGCTCCAATCTTTGTCCTTTTGTCCATTAAAGTTGGTGTTTAGCTAGGATTGCCTAACCTGGAATTTAACAATGGAGTTTTGTGTAACACCGTAATCTTTTAGTACATTTTATATCCTTTAGGATAGCAATCTGAAAACATTTCCTTCACAAGAGCTTTGGACCATTTAATGACGTTTCAATTCCACAATTGATTGAATCTTTCCATATCATAGCTGAAATAGAACTTTTTTATCCAGTCCTACAAACTCAGAATCATGTGCCATTTCTTATGTACAAAACTGTAGTCATAGAGCCTTAAGTCCACATAAACATTTTAGTCTAGTTCTTAAGTGAACCCAGTAAACTTTTAGAGTTGGCAAGAAATCAAACCTGGAAAAAGAAGCATTGAAGGAGATGTTAGTTCGTTGTCAATTTGGAGTAGATTATAATCTTAGGCATAAGACGTAATATAACTGTTAGAACTGACTCTGTAATTCAATTTGGAGTAGATTATAATCTTAGGCATAAGATGTAATATAACTGTTAGAACTGACTCTATAATTCAATTTTTTGCTGATACATACTAGCATAAAACCTAAATGGGCGAACTAAAAATGAAAATAGTGTAGTGAAAAAAGATGTTATTAATAGTTTAGTACCCATTTAGAAATATGCTCCTTTTTCTGTTTTATTCCATTTATTTGTTAACCTTAGGTTGTGGCTGGGGAGAGGAGGTGAGTAGAAAACACCACAACTAATTCCAGCTGCTGGACCTATAAAATGTTAAATGGCATTATGGATGAATTATGTTCAATTGCCAAGGCGTGGAAAGAGTCACAGCAGCAGCTCAAGCTTCCACTTTGACCAACACACTTAACCCCACATTATGTTTAAAGATCCCAATTAATGAAGTTCTGAAATAAATTATATATATATTGTGAGAACCCAAAAGTTTTCACATTTTCTCAGCATTATTTTTATTTCTTTGCCTAAATTTTGTACTTTCCTTGGAAATATTAAAATTTCTATCCATTTTTACAAGCAAGTACAATTTTAAATTTATTTTTCTAGTATAAGTTAGTGTACGCTAAATTTGAAGCGCATTATCTATGTGGGACCAGTTAGTGCGATAAATGTGGTGATTACAAGTGAGTTTAGATCATATTAAGTGTGTGATTAGAAGTGATATTAATAAGTTAGTGAATTATAAGATAAAACCCTAGTATACGTGATTTAAGAAAAATCGGCTCGGACCGACGGGTGTCGCGCGCTACCGATTGAACACACCACTTGAACACTACTTTATTACTTTCATCTCCTTACTTTGATATCAACAAAAATCACCCCAAAATGCCCTTCAAGGCAGCCGAAATTCTTGACCAAGAGAGAGAAAAAAAAAAGGAAAAATGAGTGGAATTTGGTGGAGACACTTGTTGGCCATCTAAGGGCCTTTGACCAAACTAATTGTCTTGCCTTCTTATCTTCATTTGGCTCCATTTCTTCATCATTTTCTGCTTGTCTTAGCCGAGAGAGAGAGAGAGAGAGAGAGAAAAGCAAGGGGAAGAAACCACAATCCATCTTGAGTTTGATCCACTTAAGTGAGAAAACAAGAAATCTAAACCGATTAATCAATAGTTTGAGAGGTTGGGAAGCTTAAGGAACCAAAAATTTCAAAGAGAGGTGGAGGATATCCTTTGAAAGGTTGTTCTTGAGATATTTGGCTGTCCCTTATCTTTGGTTCTTTTACTTTTGTTCAAGCTGTTATATAACTCATGATTTGGTTAAATTGGTAGCTATGGAAGTAGTTGTGGTGATTTTGGGAGAATTGGTGAGTTAGGGTTTGTATTGATCAGCCATATTTCTTCTTGTTTGGATGGATTATGATGGGATTAAGTGTAGATAAGGAGGTGAGGTAGTGTTTTAAGCTAGAATTATGAAGATTAGCAATTGTAGGCATAAATTCTAGATTTTCAGTTTTGCACCTCCCCTGTTCTAACTGGCACTGTTTTACCATGCTAGAGGCCGAATTAGGCTTAGCACAAAACATAAAAGTTGTAGAGAATAATGTTTTATAGTTTCCTACAAAATTTCATCCCAATCTGAGCACTGTAACTCATGAAAAGACCAAAATACCCCTGAGACTGCCCTAGGTAGCGTCCAGCAGACAGTTTTAACATTTCCTCATGTTTACTGCGTTTTTCATCTTGATCCATACCAAACCAGTCTTTGACCAAAACATGAAACTTTTAGCCCTATGTTTCATCTTTTCAACGCAACTAAAAACACCTCAATCCGACCTCGTTAACCTGGGTTCTTGTCATTTACGCATAGTGCGGTTAACTAGTGCGAATGTGAGATTTTGGTTCTGTAATCCAGACTTTTGACCTAGATACACTACAAACTGGACTATGTGGTCTTCATCAAAGTTGTAGCTCTCTGTCTTAGCTTCGAAACGGTATAAATTGCATCCAAATCCGATAGGCATAGCTTTGAAACAGTTATGTTGTGTGTAATGTTGGGACTGATTGAGGAAAACAATGAAGCCATAAATGGCTGAAAAATAGGTAAATACAAAGGGCGTGCTGCCCAAATTTACGCTCGAAAACTAGGTCAATATACTTGCGACTTGAGTAAGGCTTGAGAGCGAATACCACTTGAACCATCTAGGGTATATAGGTTAGAACTTAGCCGAAATTGGTACCCTTGGAAAAATGAAATTTACGACTAATAGAAATACGTTTTCTTTGCCACTTCGACTCAAATAGCGATTTTAAAGTTTTACAAATGAGCATAAGTTTTACAAATATTTTACTTATGTCTTTTGGTTTAAATGTACTCTTTTCACTACCAAAACCATATTTATACTTTGTACTAGTACGTATTCGAATTTTCTTTGAATCACTTACATCTTTGATGGTTGAAGCATAATGTGTTCTTTTGATTATATTAGGATTCTTGGGTGATTGAGGGTGTTATCCGGACGGATATTTTGGACTTTATTTTGTGTAAATATGTGAGTGTTCCTTGTTTGTTATATTTTCATTGACTATGTGGCTTGTTCTTGATTATATGACTTGTTATGAATGAAGGACAACATGTTGAATGTTTTCAATGATTGCTTAAAATGAGTTTTCTAGGCGAGTGTGTACTTGATCGCACTCGACCTAAATGAATGTGAAAGTTTCAATGATTGAATGATTATATATTCATGAATGTAAGCCTCTTGGATGAACTGGGCCCTGCCCTTCGTTACTGATCGACTCGAGTCAGAAGCGGACTCGATCGGGCGATTTAGTGACCCTGGGTGAACGTTTGGTATACTCGAGTATTACCTTGTTGTCGGGTGGAGTCTGGCCAACGTCCAGGAGGGGGTGAATAAAATGAACGAATGAATGTCAATGCAAATGAGGAGTTTTACTTATCAAAATGCATTTTTAAATGATTAGAGGAATAAGGGAATGAAAGGAGAATAAATGAACGAATAGCTTCCTGTGAGCCCGTATCCTTTTAATGAATGTGTTATTATCGCTTTCCATTGTAAATGTTTCTTGAATTCTTGGTTATTGATAGAGCGGTTATTTGGCACATTTTGCACTGTTATTTTGTCCTAATTTTAGCTACGTACTGTGCTAAGTATTGAGGTTTTGCTCATATTTCATATTTGTATGAATTACAGATGATTGGCGTTAAAAGTAATCTCTTGAGGCAAATTTCCAGAAGACCCTTCATCTCAGAGCGTGGCCACACCAGAAAAGGTAGATGCTCCCGAAAAGCCGGATTCGCGGGACCAATAGCAGGAGACACAATTAAGGCACTAGGTCCATGTGAACCAGATGCGTGGGATTAAAACCCATAGACAAGTCCTGCTCCTAATTGCTTTGGCTGGCGGCGGCTACAAAAGGCAAAAAGAAAGCCAGATTCACATATTAGGAATTAGATTAGGTTTAGTTTTCTTTTTCCCTAGCCGTCAGACGTCATAGACTTTCGTTTTGCTTTTGGGCTTGGATGCTTTTGACTATTTTGCTTTTACTTTGGCTCTGTACAATTTTCGTTGGCTTTTGCGTTATGCTTTTGGGCTTCAATACAAACATCAACGCAAAGACAAGGAAGACTTTTTCCTTTTTCTTTCTTCAGTACTTCATCGTTCCAAATTCTGTGATGTTTGCGCGGATGTTTTCAATTAAATCACACGGGATTGACATGATGAGGCGCGGCTAGTTCTCTCCTCTACCCAAAGGTCGACGCCAGGGCGCGGTCCATAATATCTGTGAGATCTGATCAAACTTTTATTATTTCTTCCAATTTGTTACTATTCGTGCGTTTCCTGGATTAATTGTTCATGGGTATTTTATTAATTGAATATCAACGGCCGGGTATTTAATTTAATTTAATAACCTACTGTCACATTAACTAAATTGAATCCGTAATTGTTCGTTTAGTTGATAACTAGTGACAACCACCATAATTGGCTTTATGTTGGGGGAATGTAAGATCTAATTTAAATAAACCCTCTAAGCGCGTTTATTGGTTAGGGTTGGATTCTTCTAGCTTTAATGCAACTGGATAATTAAATTTCTATGTCGTACCTAGGGTTGTTTTCTGGTTAGGGAAGCAGTCAACGGTCGTACCTTGACTGTCGAAAAAGTAAGGAAGAACTGGTTGTCAGAGCTTGTTGATAACTATAACCAACCTAGTGATGAATGGATGAAATATCTTTGCATCGATGATCATTTAATTGGACCGTGCCTGAGTAGTTGATCCTTGGGTAGAATTTTATTAATTGCTATTTCTAGTAGATTGTACTTGATAAGTTAGTTTTTGGATTTTGGTTATTTTTATTTTTATTTTCCTCCCATCAAAAACCCCCCATACTCTGAACTCTAGAAGAAACGAATTATTCCCAGTCCCTGTGGATTCGACCCTACTCACCGCTATATACAAAATTTGTAATTTTCTTGAGTAGGTAATTATTATTGCACAGGTTCGACACCTGTCAGTTATCTATGGTTAATGCATTGGCTTTATTGTCTGATTATGTGTTCGGAACCTCACTGAGCTTTTAGCTCATCCCTTTAGTTGTTTTCCTTAACAGGGGAAGGCGAGCCAGAATGGAAGCTCTGTATAGACTAGTCTAGTCTAGTTCACTGATTTCTTTTGTAATGGTTCTCGCCCTAGCGCTTGGCATGGGTTGGATGTATGAAGAATTGAGAACCTTTGTATATTCGATATTTGTACTCCCTTTTGAGATAGAAATGTATATAAGTTTCGCTTTAAGTTTTGGATTATTGGTATATTTATTCCTGTGATTTTATTCCGGTTTTAATTGAGGACTGTAGTGAACGACTGGTCCCGGCGAGAGCTGGGCAAGCGACCCGCCGAACCCTTTGGTACGCCTTAGAGGGAGGTGGGGCCGTCACAGGTGGTATCAGAGCCTGCTTCGCGTGGTCTCTGCGTGACGTGAGATTGGGCTAAGTGGTGAATAAGTATAAAGGATTAAGTGCTCGTTGAGCTTAAGCTATGGAGTCATGAATTGTTATTGGCCTTAAATCTTTCTCTTGGTATTTGAGAACAATTGATAGGTACGTCAGGTAGGAATCTCGATTGTAGGTAGTTTACTCTTGGGACTGGCTAGCTCGAGATGTGAATTATCTTATTTCGGATTCTCGTACCCGAGTACTCCAGAGTTGAAGCGGTACTAAGTGCTTAAGACTTGCAGTTTGAGAACATTAACAGGCTTTGTTTGCCTAGAATGAGTACAAGAGGTCAACGGATGTTTAGTTCAAATAGAAAGTGAAGTGAGAGATCGGACGAGACTATTTTAACCAAGTGTGAAACGGCTTGTCGTGTTATCTTCTTGTTTTGTCTTCGTATTGCTACCGTGTGTATTTGGCTTGTGGCATGTTAATATCCACATGTATAGTCCTTGTTGCATTTGATCTTGCCTACTTGATATGTTTCTTTGTGAACTTGGTGTGTTAAATTTTGACGTTCTAGTCAATTTACTTTGTTATATACTAAATCATCTTTTTTTTTCAAAAAAAGAGAGAGAAAAGGGAATGGAGGGGAGACGTAGTCGTGGACGTGGAGCTAGTCGTGGCCGTGGGGCTAGGCATGCTCAAGAATCGAGAGAAGAAAGAGAAACAGTGGCCGAGCAAGAACATGGACCGAGGGTTAAGACTGGAGATCAAATGGCGACGGCGATACAACAAATGACAAATATCCTAGCACGACTGGTAGATCAACAAGGTCAAATGCCAGTGAATCAACCCCGGAATCCTGAGACAGGAGAGGATAGGGTTCTTGAGAGGTTCCAAAAGTTTCTACCTCCGAAATTTCATGGAGGGCTTGATCCTGATATAGCTAAACAGTGATTGGAGGCAATGATTAACATCTTCGCGGCCTTAAATGATACGGAGCAAAGACAAGTGAACTTTGCTGTATTTCAATTCGAAGGACCGGCCCGAGCATGGTAAAATGTTATTAGGGCAAAATGGGAAAGAGAACAGACTGCATGGACATGGACGAACTTTGTAAGGGAAATTAACGAGAAGTATCTCCCACCTTTAGTCCAAGAAAGGAGAGAGAATGAGTTTATTGGGTTGCGTCAGGGAACCCTGAGTGTGGCCGAATATGAGACCAAATTTACTAGACTGTCTAAATTCACTTCCGAATTGGTGGTTACGGAGCGAAGGAGAATAAGACGATTTATACAAGGACTAAATTTGGAAATCCAGGAGGCATTAGCGGCAGTTCAAGTTAATACGTTTACAGAGGCTCTTGAGAAGGCTCAAAGAATTGAGAATGCGAAAGCCCAAGTAAAAGCCTTTCAAACACGGAAAAGAGGTACATCCAGCAGCATACCTGAGAAATCCGGAGAAAAGATAATGCTCTCCAAATTGCAAAAAGTGAACCATTCACCTCGCCCACCTTGGACATTAAGAGTATTAGATGAAAGGTCTACGAAAGAAAGTCAGATTAGATCAAAGGAAATTTCTCTAGAAGGTCAAACAGTAGCTCCTCGATTGGCCTGTGGCTACTGTGAAAAGGCAAATCACACTGAGAATGATTGCTGGCGAAAAGGGGGAAAATGTTTGATTTGTGGGAGTGGTAATAATCAACTTAGCAATTGCCCGAAGAAACAGCCCCGAGAGGGTAGTACTCAACAAGTGGAGGGAACCAAACCGAAACAAACTAATGAAAGAGGAAACCGAACAAAAGAATCCGCACAGGTTTATGCCGTAGACCCGCAACAAGTTTCGGGGTCATCTGAGGCAATGGAAGGTAAAAAAATTTCGAGGACGAAATTTCTTAAGGGGGAGAGAGTGTGAGAACCCAAAAATTTTCACATTTTCTCAGCATTATTTTTATTTCTTTGCCTACATTTTATACTTTCCTTGGAAATATTAAAATTTCTATCTATTTTTACAAGCAAATACAGTTTTAAATTCATTTTTCTAGTATGAGTTAGTGTACGTTAAATTTGAAGCGCATTATCGATGTGGGACCCGCTAGTGTGATAAATGTGGTGATTAAAAGTGAGTTTAGATGATATTAAGTGTGTGATTAAAAGTGATATTAATAAATTAGTGAATTATAAGATAAACCCTAGTATACGCGATTTAAGAAAAATCGGCTCGGACCGACGGGTGTCGCGCGCTACCGATTGAACACACCACTTGAACACTATTTTATTACTTTCATCTCCTTACTTTGATATCAACAAAATCACCCCAAAATGTCCTTCAAGGCAGCCGAAATTCTTGACCAAGAGAGAGAAAAAAAAAGGAAAAATGAGTGGAATTTGGTGGAGACACTTGTTGGCCATCTAAGGGCCTTTGACCAAACTAATTGTTTTGCCTTCTTATCTTCATTTGGATCCATTTCTTCATCATTTTCTGCTTGTCTTGGCCGAGAGAGAGAGAGAGAAAAGTAAGGGGAAGAAACCACAATCCATCTTGAGTTTGATCCACTTAAGTGAGAAAACAAGAAATCTAAACCGATTAATCAATAGTTTGAGAGGTTGGGAAGTTTAAGGAACCAAAAATTTCAAAGAGAGGTGTGATGAAAATATAAAGACCAAGGCCCATTCAAGCACATGGGGAATTGGAAGATTCAAGTGAAGACTAGTTGATTGCACGAATGCTTGAGTTTAGTAGGATTATTTGATTTTCCTCGTTGATTTTGGTTATTTCTCGTTTTAAAAAGTCTAGGTAATTAAGATAGTTTAATTGCGGCCCATTTGTTAGTAAGTAAGGCCCAAAATCTTTCTTAAGTATGTAGGGTAGTTTGGTCAACTTTTGGATTAGGGTTAATGCTTGTAAGGGCTATAAATAGCCCCACTTCCTCTTTGTTTTGAGATCAGTTTTTGACTATTAAATACAATTAGTGAGTTTTCACTTTCTCTTTGGCAAGAGAGTTGCCTTTGAATACTTGAGAATCTTCTCAAGTTATTCACCCGAATTTATCAATCGAGTATCTCCTTGATTGTGGCGTTCTACTACCTCCAATTTGGTTCGTTAATTCGAGTAGTTACGGGTTGAGATAATATCAAAATTGTTCGTGACTTCTAAGGATTAGTTGGGTCAAATTTCCGCTGCCTAAGTCATGGTGTTTTGGTTGTCTAGATCGGGGTTTCACATCAGTTGGTACCAGAGCTAGTCGACAACCACCAGGTTATATCTTTTTTTTTTCGTTTATTTCGAGTCATATATGTGTATCCCAATCTGTTCGTTTGTTTAGAACCAAAAAAAAAAAATTATTACTGTTCATCATACTGTTCACCGACACTGTTCATGTTCGTACTGTTCATCCTGACCGACACTGTTCATAGTTACTGTTCATCCGAATACAAATCTGTCCAGTCTTGTTGTTTGTGTTATCCAACTTGTTTACTTGGTTTTCAAATCTGAATTTTGGCAAAACTTGTTGGAATTTTGTGAATCTTGAAGAGAACTTACAATAATCTTGAGCTTCTTGAATTCTTGACCACAATCTTGAAATTTCTGAAGTTCCTGACAACTTCCTTGAACGTTCTTGAAAGATCTTGGAGTTCTTGGTTGTTATTATTTGTGGACTTCCTTGTTTTGTGTCGTGGTTGATAGTTGTAGTCAAAAAAAAATGAAGAAAGAAAAGAGGAATTGGTTGGCAAGAGAAAAAAAAAGGAAAGGAAAGAAAGGGGCAACCGAATTGTTTTGAATAGAGAACCAAATCTGATTTGTGCAATCTTTCTTGGAGTAGAATTTGGAAGTTACCAAAAGTTGTTTCAAGAAGATTACCAAAGGTTGTTTCAAGAAGGTTACCAAAAGTTGTTTCAAGAAGGTTACCAAAAGTTGTTTCAAGAAGGTTACCAAAAGTTGTTCAAGAGAAAGAGGATTTTCAAAAGGTTTCGAAAAACTAACTTGTTTCCAAAATCAATTAGGAAACTAAGTAAAGCACTTGGATAACTCTTTGTACTCACTTGGACACTCTCTCCCCTACTTTTTTAGGAAACTTTCCTAAACTCTCTCATCCATTTTTTGAAAACTTTTCTATATTCTCTCATCCATTTTTAGGAAATTTTCCTAAACTCTCTCATCCATTTTTTTGGAAACTTTCCTAAATTCTCTCATCCATTTTTTAGGAAACTCTCCTAAAATTCTCTCATCCATTTTTAGGACCTTTCCTATATTCTCTCATCCACTTTAGGAAACTCTCCTATATTCTCTTCCTAGATTCTAGGAACACTTTCCTACATTTTCTCCTACATTCTTGTGATTACACTTGTGGAAAGGTTGGTAACGGTTGTTGGACTTGAGCAGCATTTCTCAACTACCTAACCCAACAGGTAAAGGTATTTGGTAAGTCCATTAGAGTGACATCCATATACACGAGTGCGAGTGGATACACGTAAGAGAGCGTGAAAGGCAATATCTTCGATTTCGTTGCTAACTTTTTGCAGGTTCCCTCATACGTCATGGCGAGTATAAGACGCATCAAAGCTAGCCCACAACATTGTCTTCCTGATCCTAAGGGAGTCAAAGAAGTGGCATTACGTGGTGTAGATGAGCAATTGGACCTCGTCAAATCTCAGTTGCTTGGTTGGTTTTATACTCGTTGCGGTGTCAAAGATAAAATTTGTAGCTTGGCCATTGATGGTAGTTGTGAAGTCAATCTTGCAAGTGCTATCATGGTTGAGAAATTAAATCTTCCAACCATTGATCATCTTCAACCGTACAAGTTGACGAGCACTCATGGGGATGTTTGGGTTACTAAGCACACACTTGTACCTATTCAAATCGGCAAATATGTGGATGAGGTGTTGTGTGATGTAGTCCCAATTCAAGTGACACATGTGTTGTTGGGCAAAACATGGATGTCGAGGCGAGAAGTTAAAATTGATGGACATACTAATAAGTATTCCTTCTTATTTAATAGTCGTCGTCTTGCACTTGTATCACTTACTTATGACCAACTTTGTATTGATCTAGCATGCATGAAAAGTGAGTTTGAGCGTTATAGAATGGAGAAAAAGCTAGATGAGGGAATTGTGCCTGCAGAGGTAAAACCCGAGGAAGTTGAAAGTAATGAGATAAAAGGGTCAGCTGTTGAACTAGAAAAAGAGATGGAAAAATCTAATGAGATGGGTGGTAAAAAGGAAGAAAGAAGAGAAAGTGGGCTGATCTTGAGCAACCCGGTGAAGGCCTATTATTTTCTTAACAAACTTACCTTTGCTTTGTTTAGTGTTTCTTCTTTTATACAGATCAAGCAAAGACAAGTTGAGCTGATCTTGGTGTGTTCCATTCCAAAATCAATTGTAGACGTTGCAAGCCTCCATGGAGTTGGTACTCCAAGAGTTAAACCCCCTTGGTATCCATTCATGGAACAATGTCAACTCAAATCAGTCCACACCAAAGGGGAGTTGATTCGAGTTCATCTTGAAGGGAACACTCCATATTTTAGGGATGGTTGTGTACCAAGGGTTCGTTTAAAGAATAAGTACCTCAATGACCATTATGATTTTCGTCTTGCTCTTAGTCCACATGCAGCTCCAACATCACCAAATCCGCCTTGGTGCCTTGCAAGTGTGTTCGAGCCGGAGTTTGATTTCACGGGATACACTTCATACAACTTTGAGGACCCTTACCTCATGACCACAAATAATAAAGTTGAGCATACATTGAAGATGGTTTGTGAGATTCAAGGTTCGACGAGGGTTATTTTCCAACTTAGCACATGGGCTTTGCATTGGATGCCATCTGTAGCCATCATAACAAGATTGAGTCGAAGGCATGTAACTCGTCTTGTCACCATTCGTGCTTCAATTTGTGGGCAAATTGCTTTTAAGAGGAGGGGAATGATGAGAATATAAAGACCAAGGCCCATTCAAGCACATGGGGAATTGGAAGATTCAAGTGAAGACTAGTTGATTGCACGAATGCTTGAGTTTAGTAGGATTATTTGATTTTTCTCGTTGATTTTGGTTATTTCTCGTTTTAAAAAGTCTAGGTAATTAAGATAGTTTAATTGCGGCCCATTTATTAGTAAGTAAGGCCCAAAATCTTTCTTAAGTATGTAGGGTAGTTTGGTCAACTTTTGGATTAGGGTTAATGCTTGTAAGGGCTATAAATAGCCCCACTTCCTCTTTGTTTTGAGATCAGTTTTTGACTATTAAATACAATTAGTGAGTTTTCACTTTCTCTTTGGCAAGAGAGTTGCCTTTGAATACTTGAGAATCTTCTCAAGTTATTCACCCGAACTTATCAATCGAGTATCTCCTTGATTGTGGCGTTCTACTACCTCCAATTTGGTTCGTTAATTCGAGTAGTTACGGGTTGAGATAATATCAAAATTGTTCGTGACTTCTAGGGATTAGTTGGGTCAAATTTCCGCTGCCTAAGCCAAGGTGTTTTGGTTGTCTAGATCGGGGTTTCACATCAAGGTGGAGGATATCCTTTGAAAGCTTGTTCTTGAGATATTTGGCTGTCCCTTATCTTTGGTTCTTTTACTTTTGTTTAAGCTGTTATATAACTCATGATTTGGTTAAATTGGTAGCTATGGAAGTAGTTGTAGTGATTTTGGGAGAATTGGTGAGTTAGGGTTTGTATTGATCAGCCATATTTCTTCTTGTTTAGATGGATTATGATGGGATTAAGTGTAGATAAGGAGGTGAGGTAGTGTTTTAAGATAGAATTATGAAGATTAGCACTTGTAGGCATAAATTCCAGATATTCGGTTTTGCACCTCCCCTGTTCTGACTGGCACTGTTTTACCATGCTAGAGGTCGAATTAGGCTTAGCACAAAACATAAAAGTTGTAGAGAATGATGTTTTATAGTTGTCTACAAAATTTCAGCCTAATCCGAGTACTGTAACTCATGAAAAGACCAAAATACTCCTGAGACTGCCCTAGGTAGCGTCCAGCAGACAGTTTTAACATTTCCAAATGTTTGCTGCGTTTTTCATCTTGATCCGTACCAAACCAGTCTTTGACCAAAACATGAAACTTTTAGCCCTATGTTTCATGTTTTCAACGCAACTGAAAACATCTCAATCGGACCTCGTTAACCTAAGTTCTTGTCATTTACGCATAGTACGGTTAACTAGTGCGAATGTGAGATTTTGGTTCTGTAATCCAGACTTTTGACCTAGATACACTACAAACTGGACTATGTGGTCTTCATCAAAGTTGTAGCTCTCTGTCTTAGCTTCGAAACGGTATAAATTGCATCCCAATCCGATAGGCATAGCTTTGAAACAGTTATGTTGTGTGTAATGTTGGGACTGATTGAGGAAAACAATGAAGCCATAAATGACTGAAAAATAGGTAAATACAAAGGGCGTGCTGCCCAAATTTATGCTCGAAAACTTGGTCAATATACTTGCGACTTGAGTAAGGCTTGAGAGCGAATACCACTTGAACCATCTAGGGTATATACGTTAGAGCTTAGCCGAAATTGGTACCCTTGGAAAAATGAAATTTACGACTAATAGAAATACGTTTTCTTTGTCACTTCGACTCAAATAGCGATTTTAAAGTTTTACAAATGAGCATAAGTTTTACAAATATTTTGCTTATGTCCTTTGGTTTAAATGTACTCTTTTCACTACCAAAACCATATTTATACTTTGCACTAGTACGTATTCGAATTTTCTTTGAATCACTTACATCTTTGATGGTTGAAGCATAATGTGTTCTTTTGATTATATTAGGATTCTTGGGTGATTGAGGGTGTTATCCGGACGGATATTTTGGACTTTATTTTGCGTAAATATGTGAGTGTTCCTTGTTTGTTATATTTTCATTGACTATGTGGCTTGTTCTTAATTATATGACTTGTTATGAATGAAGGACAACATGTTGAATGTTTTCAATGATTGCTTAAAATGAGTTTTCTAGGCGAGTGTGTACTTGATCGCACTCGACCTAAATGAATGTGAAAGTTTCAATGATTGAATGATTATATATGCATGAATGTAAGCCTCTTGGCTGAACTGGGCCCTGCCCTTCGTTACTGATCGACTCGAGCCAGAAGCGGATTCGGTCGGGCGATTTAGTGACCCTGGATGAACGTTTGGTATACTCGAGTATTACCTTGTTGTTGAGTGGAGCCTGGCCAACGTCCAGGAGGGGGTGAATGAAATGAACGAACGAATGTCAATGCAAATGAGGAGTTTTACTTATCAAAATGCATTTTTAAATGATTGGAGGAATAAGGGAATGAAAGGAGAATAAATGAACGAATGAACGAATGGCTTCCTGTGAGCCTGTATCCTTTTAATGAATGTGTTATTATCGCTTTTCGTTGTAACTGTTTCTTGAATTCTTGGTTATCTATGGTTAATACATTGGCTTTATTGTTTGATTATGTGTTCGGAACCTCACTGAATTTTTAGCTCATCCCTTTAGTTGTTTTCCTTAACAGGGGAGGGCGAGCCAGAATAGGAGCTCTGTGTAGACTAGCCTAGTCTAGTTCACTGATTTCTTTTGTAATGGTTCTCGCCCTAGCGCTTGGCACGGGTTGGATGTATGAAGAATTGAGAACCTTTGTATATTCGATATTTGTACTCCCTTTTGAGATAGAAATGTATATAAGTTTCGCTTTAAGTTTTGGATTATTGGTATATTTATTCCTGTGATTTTATTCCGGTTTTAATTGAGGACTGTAGTGAACGACTTAGTCCCGACGAGAGCTGGGCAAGCGACCCGCCGAACCCTTTGGTACGCCTTAGGGGAGGTGGGGCCGTCACATATATATATAATCCTCCAATGCAGATAATTGAGAAATTTAGAGTTTAAAATATTGGGGCCGTTATATTTGTCATCGTAAATTAACCTATTTCTTTTGTTTCCTTTGACTTTTTTTATCATGCGCATTACATCTAATGATTTTTTTTTTGGCAACCCCCAAAGCTGGGGTTGGGATGCCAGCCCCAATTTTATTACTTTAAATCAGATCCTGAGGGGGGTATAAACCTGACCTCATCCATACAAGCCCAATATAAGAAACTTACTTAATGCGACGTCTTCGAATAGATGGGTAAGCCAATTTATCCAAACGATATTCGCTCCTGGCTATCCCTGGCAGGCTACTTAGATGTTCATAGAGACAGATCGACTCAGACAGGGTACACTCGACATTTGTGTTTTTCCTTTTCATATTTCTAATTTTGATTTACTGCCTCTCCCTTTTACACTTTAGATTTTATTTTGATGGCTTTTCTTTGACTTTGTATGCAATGTAAGTAATTTTATTTGATCTGGTTTTGCATTAAACTAACCTTACGTTTAGTGAACTAGAATGGCTAGAATGAATTATCGAAAGAATGATGTGAATTTTTTTTTTAATCGTTCCACTTTGTGCTATGCAGGTTAGAATAAAATGTATCCATTTTTACTGTTTAGCATAATCAATTTTTAGATGTCAAAACGAAATAATTCTATGCAAATTTGATTTAATTAATCTAAAACATAGCTTAGGACTTACAGGATTGTTCTCAAGTGATTCTAATTTTGTAAAAGCTGATTTTGTGAAATTGATTTTTAACAGATTTTGTAGAATAACTCCTGTGTTCTAGTTTATAGTTAATAAAGCTACTTGATAAAACTTGAGTGATCTTGAAAATGTTGAAAAGCTAATCTCGACAAAAAGATAACCAAATTGCCATTATGTGAAGACATAAATAACTTTTGTACGACTGACATGGAGTTTTAATGTAATTGATTAATTTTCTTATGCAGATTAAATGTTGACTAAGAAGAAGAAGGGGAAAAGAGATGAATCTAGAGGTGGAATAATGAGTAAGAAGAAATGGAGGGAGATGTGTGGCAAAAATATTTACTTAATCTTTTTGTAGTTTAGTAATTATATTAAAGTTTAAAGGATTTTTTTTTTTTTTGCATGTAGAAAAAGTAGGCCATAATCTGAATCTTAAAGCAATTAAGAATTAAGACATGCTTTTTAACTTTTGGGGCCCAAAACATCTAAAATCAGGTTTCAAAATCAGTTTTCATAAATCCAAAATTAAAATTAGATTTAAAAGATCAATTGAAAACGCCCTTCATGTTTTTTATGTTGTTTTAATTATTTGTGCTATGTTATTTTTTTTTAAATTGCAAAGTTATTTCGTTAGACAACATAATCGTGTACGAGAATACATGTTAAGCTAAATAATGAGTTAACTAATCAATTAGTTCAGCTAGTGGTGACATTTTTCTTGGTGTGAAACTTAAGGATAGCCACTCACTTCCCAAATCAATAAATGATCCAAAGTTATTCATAAACACAATATACAAGTAATTTTTTTTAAAAAAAATAATACACAAGTAATCCGACCAAATTATAGATGAAAATCAACAATTAGGTTTTATTGTATATGTTGAATGTTTCTAAAGAACACTAACAAATTTGAATTATCAGCTAAAGTTTTGTAAATACTAAAAACAAATTCTCACTATATTTTAATAGTTTCGAATCACAATGATAATCAAATAAATAACAACTTAAAAAGATCACCATTCATTCCTTCAACTTGCTAATCTTGAATTTGAATTGAAATTTATTTATCACATTATCACTTGACAAAAACTCGACCCCCATGATTTTTCCATTTGACAAATGCCAGATTTACCTATTGCTAATAAATTGATTAACAAAGATAAAAAAAAAAAAGAGCATACTACTCATTGGACTTGCAAATAGCTAATTATACTATTTTAGTAGCATGTTATAACAACATTGCAAAGAGTTTTCTAAAAGAACACGCAGCAAATTAACAAAAGTTAAATAAATCTTTAGTAAATCACCCAGATGAACTATTCTTCTGGCTCTTCTATATATGATAACCAAATGAATCTCCAATTAGCTCTTCCGAAATAAATTAAGAAATTCTATGTAAGAATCATAGTATTTCATAATTCATTGGTAAAATCCTTTTGATTCTTTACCAACCAATAATGTAGGATCATTGACATGGTTAAAGCAAAGAGTTTGATGTTTGGATGCAACATATGATATATAGTCTTTCTACTACTATGTAAATATAAATATAAAAATAGTTTAAAATAAATGTTTTATCAATAGAGGACACTTTTATCGATATAAAATGCTTATTGTAAAAATGAGTCATCACACAGCGGTCACGAGTTTGGGGGAATCTCAACTAGAGTAAATAGTCTACCGTATAGCAATATAATTCTGACAAAAAAAGGTAAATTATTTATTACTCCCCTATGGTTTTACAGAATGCTAGATGACCTCCTAAAATTTTAAAATAATCATACAACCCCCTATGATTTTATGTAAGGTGGAAAATGGATGAAATGCACAACCAGTTATGGTTTTTATACCAAGTGCACTTTAAAAGTGCATGTGGTAAAATATTAATTTTAATGTAAACCCGTTATAATTTGTATAAATATTTACTTTATGCTCCTGTGATTTTTGCATTTATCCACGTAATCTCCCTGTACTTTTTGTATAAAAAACCCTAGTTTGTATAAATATTCCTTTATAACAAGCCCACTAGGCACCCTCGCTTTGTAGAAGCCAATCCATATATTATTGACACATAATAATATTTAAAAATGCATAAAATCACATGCCTAGTGTAAACCCGCTTCTAGGGATGTGCATCGAAATCGAATTTGGTAATTCAAAACTTTGAAATCAAAATTTTTTGAAATTTGGACATTAGGAAATTCAACCAATTTTGATTTCACAAATTCCGAATTTGAATTCGTGCTGAATTGCATTCAAAATTCGGTAATAAGCGATTTCACCGAATTCTGGAACCCTTTTTTTTGTATTATATTTATATATAAGTTTTGCTAACTCAATGCTAAACTAAACCTTTTTATAATTATAACATAATATACAACTAACTTAATAAGACTTATTATTGTATTGTTATATAATATAATTATTAGTCAAATGTATTATTATATAATATAAATTTCATATTACATAATATATATATATATATAACATACGAATTTGACATTGAATTAGGTATTTGATTTCCGATTTGAGAAAACCCATTCCTAAATTCAAACCAAATTAGTATATTTCGAAAATAAAAAACCTGATTTCCATTTCGATTTTTGATTTACTGATTTTGAAAATTCCAATTTCAATTCAAATTGGGTCTATAAATTGTTTTTATTTCATTTTATTTTGCACCCTCCTACCGCCTTCGCTTCTATTTATACCTCGTACGCGAATGAACAATTTGATCTAAGTCCTCTAACAATCCAGAAAACAATCCAAATTGACATTAGAGTTACGTGCAATGGCTTCTGGCAGCGACGATCGGTGCATCGTCGAGCTTCCGTACGCGGAATCGATGGAGTGCAGCGAGAAAGAGAGGATCGACAGCTTCAGCAGCAGCCGAGAAGGAAGCGGGAGCGACAAAGAGGGCAACCGCAGCCTCAACCACAATGGCAACGACGATGAGGGCTGTTTGGATCATCCTCAGAAGGGGCAACAGGTAGAGATGCTACCTCGAATTCCTGAAGAGTCGGTGGATGGGTGGAAAGGTGGGTGGGAAGATCTGACAGCTGAGGCTATGAGAAATGTGGAGCCCTTCACTGAAGATGAGCTGAGGGTGCTGTGTACTTCCTTGAACGAATTTGAACGAAATAGGCGTTGCGTTGTCCCCTATGTCGACCCAAAAGTATGGGACAAGTACGTGCAAGAGGTTGAAGAAAGCGAGGTTAGTAGATCGGTCCTAATCCTTTTGCTTTGTCTTTTTTTTTCCCTTTTAAATAATAATAAAAATGTCTGCTTAATAGTCCATTCATGAAAGGTGCTCTTCTGTTCTAATTCCACACCTTGATAACTTGGATGGATGATTGGTGAACAGGGTTGTGACGTTTTTACTAATCCAGGACCTACTCTGGGCTATAGGCCAATTACCACTTATAAGAGAGATAAAGAACTGGAAAAAAAGCTCATTGGGTTGGCTAAACAGGCCCCGGCGGAGGTAAATTTTCTTCCAATTTTTGTGTGTCTCTCTCTATTATAGTGATTACTGATGAGTTCCTAAAGTTCAAAATTTACTCTTGTAGAAGCTACCATATTATGAATTTGTGGCCATTGAGTGGGTAACTGGATATCGCTGTGCTGGTTGGGTATATAATATAACGTTTTGAGCTCGCGGTGCTGATGCTCCTGATGGCAAAAGTTTTCAAGCTCGTGTTTATGCTGGAATTGTGGATGTGCGGGTTAAATTCTGCCGTCCCAAAGTGGTTAAAACTTAGTTGAACTCGGTCTGGGTCAGTCATGAAAGGTGGACTAGCAATGTTTATGTTGCAATTTTTGAGTGTGATGGGAGAACTATAGAAAGCTGTTTGCTTAACTATGTTAGTGTTTGATGATGTTACCGTCAAACATGTTCTCTAGCTGATGGCGATTTTGAGTTTTTTGATCTTGTAGTCTGGTCCTTGGAATGTAAATAAAGGTTCAGACATTGTTGAATTGCTTTTCCATGAGAGACACTTTTTCCCAAAAAAACAATATGGAAATCTTGCGTAGATGAATATGGAAAGTATTTGAACCCCAATGAGTTGTGTAAAAGTATAGTTGGAAGTTCCCAATGAGCTCCAGTGAAAACAGCTAATCTTTGACTGAATAAGTGATAGGTGCATTGACCTTACTCCGTTTGGTAATTTATGCATTTCTAAGTCTTGCGAAACATCGTTAGGTTTGGCACTGTGATTTTTCTTAGGTTTTAGACATGTTTAGTTATGTTTGCATCTGCTTTTGAGGTTTAATTTATAGCATCTTATGTTGTCTTTACAACTATTCTTCTTAGTCTCAAATAATCATATATTTTCTGGAGTTATAAAGTAGCTTATTTTCTACTTGATCAACTATCACTTTGTAAGAGGACCCTTGTTTAGTGGTCAGAAGAGTCGGGTGAATTTCCAGAAGACACTCATTTCTCAGGAAACATCATATTTGGTACTATTGCTTGTGGCTTTGGCAATGTTAGGGTCATGATGTGGATCTCATATGATCTGATGTTGCTTAATTAGCACATGGGTCATACTACTTGAAATTCTGAATCTTGTGATCAGTAAAAGATGTGATAGTTGACATTTTGCTGCATTTAGCTGCTTATTATGTTGATCGAATTCAGAGTTTGTCTTTGAAATGCTAGCTTGATGACATTTTGCTGCATTTAGCCGCTCATGTTGTTTGGTTTGTGGATTGGAAGTATAAGTCTTGAGAGCCCGCACTGACCCGGTTGCTATGGCAAGCATGTTAGGATGTATCCAAGTCCATGAATCCGACAGGGGTTGCAGAATTAGAACTTGCTTTGAAGAGGGGGAGTTTGGGAGCTGCAGTGGATAATCATTTCCAAGTCATTAAAACCATGGTGATTTTGCAGTCTTTCATAGAGGAGTTTGAGAAGCGGTAATTATCTGAAGGTGTAAAGATGGCAGTGTGGCTATTTTGCCCCATCTAATGACTTTCAAGTTGTTGGAGTGCCGAAGATAAAAAATGGATTACCAAATAAGTACCACTTTGTTGTGGAAGTAGGATAAATGACATACTAACAAACTTCAAAAGAGGTGAGGGATAAATGGCACACTAAAAAACTTCCTACTAAAACACTTCGGAAGAGGTGCAGAATAATCATATTGTTTTAGAGAGTTACACAATTTTTTTACCTATTTTTTTTAAGAGAAGGATTTGTTTTTTATGTTGTAATGTTTAATTTTTTTCCCTTGTTTCACAGAGAATGGTTTGTTTTCAAAGTTGTAATTTTTAATTTTTGCTTTTTAGTTTGACTTAATATCATTTTCTAATAAAAATTTTATTTTTAATTTATCCGAGAGAAGGGTATGTTTTTTATGTTATAATTTGTAATTTTTATCTTTTTCATATTGATTTAATGTCATGTGCATAACAAATGCAATTAGATCTGAAAGAAACTAAGTGATCTTCTAATTTTACCCCTAAAATCTAGATTTGAAAGAAACTAAAGGGATCTTTTAATTTTGTAAAGTTTGGGGCTGATTTGCTCTTTTAGAATGTGATGGACTAATTTGCTTTGCTTTTAGAATATGAGGGATTGATTTGCTTCAATTTAAAAGTGAGGGATAAAAAAAGTTTTCTCAAAATATTATGGACGAAATAGGCCATTTTCCTAAACTAAACCAAAATGACACTGTAAATAACTTTTGTACTACTAACATAGGTTTTTGATGTAATTAATTATTTTTCTTGTGAAGACTAAATGTTGAATAAGAAGAAGAAGGAGGAGGCAAAAAGATGAATCTAGAAGTGAAATTATAAGTAGGAAGAAATGGAGAGAGATGTGTGGCAAAAATATTTACTCAACCTTTAACTAGTTTAGAAATGGAGACAAAAATGCATGGTTGTATTAGGAATTTTTTTTTTCATTTTGTTAGTAAGTTTTCATACTTTACCAAAAGATAAATCGAGTATGACCACCTTATATTTTATCAAATAAAAATAAAGCCTTACAGATTCAGAAGATATAAGTTCTTTGCAAAGTATGAAAATGAAATAACAAATTATGTTCGGAAATGATACAATGTTTGCAGACTAAAAATGATAAATCAAAACGTATTCCTTAGACTCTTGTCAATCATAGAATATTAGTTTTAAAATTTTTAATTTATTTTGCATGATTAATTTTTGTTTAAGATTCTCTGCTTGACCACAAATGCATTCTACAAGGCATCTTTAGAAATTTGGCAATTGATGTCTGAGTATCCTCACCTAATATTAAGTTATATAAAACGGTAACACTAACTCCACTTTGCACTCTTAAACTTGGAATCAATTTGATAGTAAGGGCAAATATACTCCTACAACATTGTACTACTTTGATTGAGTTGAAAACATAGCTATCCTAAGAGAACACAGCTACAAACATTGCACTAATTCAGTTGGATCATGTGTCAAGGAACTTGATATCCTATAAATAAGATTTCAGATTCGAGTTTTATGGACGGAGAAAACAATATTGAGAGAGTCACTTTCAAAAGGGATCCAATAATGCTACATTGAGCGGTTTATAAAAGGAAAAAAAAAGGAAGTAAATTAGATCCTTTGTGTTTTTTAACATACAAGTACAAAACATTATATAAATGAATGAATGTTTGCACAATATAGTATTTCACAAATATAACAAAAAACTCTTATAATTGTTTATAATAATCCTGAGATTTGGCCAAATAACAAGTATTCTTGCAAGCAACTTGATAGGGTGTTAATTGTTAGTAATTTTATTACTAATTTTTCCTTTGTCCTTGCTAAATATTATTTTAATTATTAATATTTACTTATATTTGGTTATATTTAGCATCTGAGCTTAATTTCAGGGGATGAAGCAGAAAAGTACAAAAGAGGAGGGACTCTTTGAGAAAAATGGAAAACCTCTAAAAACTTCACAAGCCTGGCCCACATTGCTGAGAAGAATCGGACTTCCATTTCCCTCTTGCTGACTAGGAGTCCTCCTACCAAGACAAAAGGAAATATAAGGAATTTGACAGAGCTATCTTTGGTACCTGGACTCCAAATTCGTGGGGGACCACTAGAGATAGGATGAGTCATCTTTGGCTTTTAAAAGTGGAACAAACGTACAGAAGAGGATAGCTCTAGCTTTAGCCTTTAGCATAGTTTAGTTTTTTCCTTTCCTGGGCTCTTTAACGCACTCCAGGTGCTTGACAATATTCTCCAACGGAAAAAACATCTTTTACTTCTTGCTTTCTAGTGAAAAACTTGATGCCTTTGCAATCAATTAATTTGTGTGAAAATTAATTTATGCGGCGCGGTTAAGCCCTTCATCTAGTCAAGGATCAACTCGACGGCGCAGTCCCGAAAATCTGTGAGATCTAATTAGTTTTCACGCGTCTCTCAATTTATTAATATTTGCACGCTGCCTACTTGAATTTTCATGGGATTATTTTATTAATTGAATGTCAAGCGCCCGATGTTCAATGTGATTTATTAATCTCTTGCCAAATTAGTCAATTAAATCCGTAATTATTTGATTGATTAATATTAGTGGCAACTGGTGTGTTTACACATTAGGGGAACGTACAATCTAATTTGAATAACCCTCGTAGTGTGTTATTGATTAGGGTTAGATTTTTCTAGTTATTAATGCACTTGGGAAATTAATTCCTACGGTCATACCTAGGGGTATTTTTTGGTTGGGGGTAATCAATGGTCGTACCTTGGTTATCAATAAATTAAGAAAAAATTGATCGTTAGAGTTCATCGGCGACTATAACTAGCCTATCATTAAATTAAGTGAACCTCTCTTGCATCAATGATCGGGTAAGTGGACTGTGCCTGAGTAGTTGTATCCTTGGTTAGAATTTATCTATTCTTAATTTAATTCTTGCTATATCCGTGCTAGTTAATTAATTATTTTTAGTTAAAGTGCTTAATTATTTTTAGTTTTATTCCGATAAAATCCCCTTCTACCAATTGGAATTTCAAAGAGATAAATATCCCTAGTCCCTGAGAAGACGACCCTACTTGCCACTGTCTACTATTTAGTAAATTTTATCAACTAATTAATTCTGGTATATCGGATTAAGCAAACTCTTCGGGAACAGTGTGAATCAAGTAACCCATTGCACACCTAGAGTCCCTGCTCCAGTACCTAGGATTAATTATTGACTACTCTTAGTGGTATTTAGGTTTTCTTTTATTATTATTGCACAAGCTCGACAACCTGTCAATTTTTGGTACCGTTGCCGGGGACTGGTGTCAGTTATTTGTTTCTTTTTAAGTTCATTTGTGTTCTAATTTTCTGATATTTTTCTAGTGTATGCCTCGATCTTCTCGTACAGGTGAATTGATTTTTGATCCTGAGGTAGAGAAGACTGCACGTAGAACGAAAAAAGAGACCAGACAGCTCAGAGAGGAGCAATCAAGTGTTGCATCTCGGAGACTTGAGCCTGAAGTTGACCCAACAGATTCGTTTGGTGACAATTTGAGTGACTCAGATCAAGAAGAAGTCACCATGGCAAACGCACAGACACTAAGGGAGTTGGCTGCCCCTAATTTAAATCAGCAACCTCTATGCATTACTTTTCAAAGTTTAAATGATAACACTCCATTTGAACTTAAATCTGGTCTAATTCATCTTCTACCATCTTTTCATGATTTACTAGATGAGGAGCCGTATAAACACTTGCAAGAGTTTGATGTAGTTTGCAACAGCATGAAACCACCGGGCATTACAGAAAAGCAGATAAAAATGAGGGCATTTCCCTTCTCCTTGAAAGATTCTGCAAAAGACTGGTTGTACTACCTATCACCAGGTAGTATTACCACGTGGGACCAGTTAAAGAAAAAATTCTTGGACAAATATTTTCCTGCGTCCCGCTCGGCGAGTTTGAGGAAGGAAATCTGTGGTATCAAGCAGCATCCAGGGGAGTCGCTCTATGAATACTGGGAGAGATTCAAGAAATTGTGCATCAAGTGCCCCCAACACCAAATAAATGAGCAGTTGCTCATACAATATTTTTACGAGGGGCTGCTCTTCAGAGACAGGAGTATCATTGATGCTGCGAGTGGAGGGGCACTGGTGAACAAGACCCCTCGAGCAGCTTGGGAGTTGATTGAGGGGATGGCTGAAAATTCACAGCAGTTTGGTTCAAGGGAGGATATCCCGACCGGTAAGGTGAATGAGGTCGAAACATCCTCTATCCAACAACAAATCTCTGAATTGATATCCTTCGTACGACAATTAGCTATGGAAAATGCCTCACAAGCCAGAGTGTGTCGGGTATGTGCTGTCATGGGTCATTCTACAGAGATGTGTCCACTGGTTCAAGAAAAAAGTGCAGAACACGTGAACATGGCTGGTCACGCGCCCGCGCCAAGAAAGGCCTATGACCCGTATTCGAACACATATAACCCGGGTTGGAGAGATCACCCTAACTTCAGTTATGGAGGAAATAGGCAACCCAATTTTACACCAAACAAGCAGCAAGGGCCTCACTAGCAGTATCAGTCTCGCCCACCACCACCTCCCCCATCAAGCTGTAATTCGTCTTTAGAGGTGATAATGAAACAACTGATGGCTACCACTGCGCAACATCAGCAAAAGACGGACTCCGAATTGCAGAACATAAGAAATCAAATGGGCCAGGTGCAATCCATGCAAAATAAAATGAATCAAATGGCCATAACAATCAACCGTTTGGAGTCTCAAATCCAAGGTAAGTTGCCATCTCAACCTGAAGTGAACCCGAAGAACGTAAGTGCGATGACTCTAAGAAGCGGGAAAGAAATTCAAGGATCAAAACTCATAATTCCAAAGGACAAGAATGAAGAAAAAATTGAGAACGAGTTTGAGAAGGAGGACAGCAATGGCACAAATTCACAGGTACTTCCAGACCCAACCATTACGGTAAAAACTAACCCGCCTTCCTTTCCTAGCAGGTTGGAGAAATCGAAGAAATAGGATAAGAAAAAGGAGATCTTGGAGGTGTTCCGCTGGGTAGAGATCAATATCTCCCTCTTAGACGCAATCAAACAAGTACCTAAGTACGCCAAGTTTCTAAGAGACTTGTGTGTCAATCGAAGGCGGTTGAGGAGAGATGAAAGAGTCATTGTGGGGGAGAATGTGTCGGCGGTCCTACAAAGGAAGTTCCTACCAAAGTGCGGGGACCCAGGTATGTTCACTATCCCCTGTAGGATAGAAAATACTTTTATTAGGAAGGCCATGCTGAACTTAGGGGCATCAATTAATGTAATGCCTAAGTCTATCTATACTTCTCTGAACCTAGATCCACTAAAAGAAACTGGAATAATCATTCAATTAGCTGACCGAACTAATGCATATCCTGATGGGTTGGTTGAAGATGTGTTGGTAAAAATTAATGATTTGGTGTTTCCATCTGACTTTTATGTACTTGATATGGATGATGATCACTCCCCCGATCCCTCACCTTTGTTATTAGGTAGACCATTTTTTAGCACAGCACAAACAAAAATTGATGTTAATAAGGGCACCTTGTCCATGGAGTTTGATGGAAAAATTGTGCATTTTAATATTTTTGATACTATGAAATATCCCTCAAACTCCAACTTTAGCTCTGTCTTCTCTGTGAAGTGCTATTGACCCTGCGGTGCAGGAAGTGTTTGAAACTGTTGGCAGGGACGAGTTGGAGGTCGCTTTAACCAAACACCTCGAGTTGGGAAACAACTCTGAGGTGGAGTGGAGTGAAGAATTGAGATGCACAATAGGTTCACTACATTCATTGCCAACCATGATGAAAAGGTATGAAGTTTCACCTATTTTTGTTCCCAAACCTCACCAAAGGGTATTACCATCCTTGGTGCAGGCACCTGTGTTGGAGTTGAAGCCCCTGCCGAAGCACTTGAAGTATGTGTATCTGGGTGACAACAAAACACTCCCGGTGATTGTCTCATCTGTACTCTCAGACACCCAGGAGGAGAAACTGATCCGAGTCCTTAGAGACCATAAAGAAGCGATAGGTTGGACTATCACAGACATTAAGAGGATCAGTCCATCCATCTGTATGCATCGGATTAGGCTGGAAGAGAATGCCAAACCTGTACGGCAGGCTCAAAGAAGGCTCAATCCCCACATGGTGGAAGTGGTGAAGAAGGAAATATTAAAGTTGCTCGATGTGGGGATTATCTTTGCGATATTAGATAGCGCTTGGGTGAGCTCGGTCCAGGTAGTTCCAAAGAAGGCGGGAGTGACGGTGGAGGCCAACCAAACGGGTGAGCTCGTACCTATGCGCAAACCCACTGGTTGGAGATAGTGCATAGACTACCGCAGGCTGAACGCCGTTACCAAAAAGGACCACTTCCCTCTTCTTTTCATTGACCAAATGGTTGAGCGTTTAGCTTGTCGTGCCTACTATTACTTTCTGGATGGATTTTCAGGATATTTTCAGATTGCCATCGCACCGGAGGATCAAGAGAAAACGACCTTCACGTGCCCGTACGGGACCTTCGCCTATAGACGGATGCCCTTCGGGTTGTGTAATGCACCTGCAACTTTCCAGAGGTGTGTGGTAAGCATTTTTTCTAAATATGTGGAGAAAATTATTGAAGTTTTTATGGATGATTTCAGTGTGTATGGTGATAGTTTTGATACTTGTTTAGAAAACCTGAAATTGATCCTGTTGAGATGTATAGAAACCAATCTTGTGCTCAACTGGGAAAAGTGCCATTTTATGGTTGAGCATGGGATAGTCTTAGGTCATGTTGTGTTTTCCAAAGGTATTAAAGTTGACAGGGCAAAAATAGATATAATTTCTGCATTACCTTACCCTGCGAGTGTGCGAGAAGTGCGCTCTTTTCTTGGACATGCAGGATTTTACCAAAAGTTCATCAAGGACTTCTCGAAAATTGGAGCCCTGTTGTTCCAGTTCCTACAAAAAGATGTGGCCTTTGAGTTCGATGACAAGTGTGAGAAAGCTTTCGAAAAATTGAAAGAGTTATTGACCTCACCCCCGATCATCCAACCCCCTGACTGGAGTTTGCCATTTGAGATCATGTGCGATACCAGTGATCATGCTGTAGGGGCTGTATTGGGGCAAAGAGTAGGAAAGACAGCTCACGTCATCTACTATTCGTCCCGAGCCTTAAATGGTGCCCAATTAAACTATTCCACTACTGAGAATGAGTTTCTTGCAATTATTTTTGCTTTAGATAAATTCAGGTCATATTTATTAGGTGCTAAAGTTATTGTAATTTCTGATTATGCAGCGTTCAGGTACCTGATGACCAAGAAAAATACGAAACCGAGACTTATAAGGTGGATATTGCTCCTACAGGAATTTGACTTGGAGATAAGGGATAAAAGAGACTCAGAGAATCTAGTAGCCGACCATTTGAGTCGCATACCAGTGGGAGAGAAGATCGAGCCATTGAAGGATGCATTCCCTGAAGAAAATTTGTTTTCTTTGAATTCTCAATTGCCTTGGTATGTTGATTTAGTCAATTATTTGGTAACTGATAATTTTCCTGCAAGTTGGTCAAAATCTAAGTGGGATAAATTGAAGAGCGACGCCAAATATTTCATTTGGGATGACCCGTACTTGTGGAAGAGATGTGCTGACCAGGTGATGAGACGATGTGTAAGTGAAGCTGAATTTCAGTCAATTTTGCATTTTTGTCATACTTTTGCCTGTGGAGGTCATTTTGGATCCAAAAGAACTGCTCATAAGGTATTAGCAAGTGGATTATACTGGCCTTCTTTATTTAAGGATGCTTATATGTTTTGTAAATCCTGTGATCGGTGTCAACGAGTAGGTAATATTTCTCGTAGGGATCAAATGACCCAAACCCCAATGATTTTTGCTGAGATTTTTGACGTTTAGGGTATTGATTTTATGGGCCCTTTTCCTTCGTCTTAGGGTTTTCTATATATATTGCTTGCCGTAAACTATGTTTCGAAATGGGTGGAGACAAAGCCCACCCGTACTAATGACTCCAAAGTGGTTGCAGAATTTATCAAATCTAGCATTTTTGTCCGCTTTGGAATGCCGCGAGCGATTGTAAGTGATCGGGGTACCCATTTCTGCAACAAGACGATTGTTGCACTTTTTAGGAGGTATGGCGTCTTACATAAGGTATCTACATCCTACCATCCTCAAACAAACATCGAACCGAGAGATCAAGTCGATTTTAGAAAAGATGGTTCGATTTTAGAAAAGATGGTTCGACCTAACAGGAAAGATTGAAGTATGAGACTTGAAGATGCCTTATGGGCATATAGAACGGCGTACAAGACGCCCATTGGCATGTCTCCGTATCCAGGTTTACATGCCCTCTTTGTCCGACTTTTTGTGTTTAAATCTAAGGTTTTATGTTGCAAAGTGAGAGGATTAGGTGGTAGGCTTGTTGCTTTAGTTCAAATTGGATTTGATCATGTTTGAGAGCTGTGGGAAGCTTGCGGATGTAAAATTGCAGAAGAATAGCTTCAGTTGCAGAACTGTCTTCCGTAACATGCATGCAAAAAGTTTCATAAATTGCAATTTAACCCTTTAATTTTCATTTAATGCCACTATGGCCCAACTAATTGGATAAATTAATCAATTTTGTCCCCTTAACATGCCATTTTTCTTTAATATGTCTTAACTTGTTTTTTGGATAGGTTTTTAATGAGTTTTAGGATGAATTTGAAGGTTTAATATCTTTTTTCTAGATTTATAGTTTTGATTTGAATTTTTTGTGGAATTTTGGTAATTTTGTTATTTAATTATAGAAATGGGCTCTTATTCTTTTTTTTTTGGTGTGAATTTTAGCATTTGGCTTTGGTGGGTTTCATATTAAAACATTAATTTTAATTTGTTTAAATTTAGCCCCCTAATATTTGTAAATAATAATAAATTGATCCCCCGAACTTCTTCAATTCTTTCACATGGGTCCTTGTTTGTTTCAAATTGATGAATATGGGTTGTTTAGTGTATTCGAATGTTTTTATTGATTCAATTTTATATTTATTTCCATTTCATGTGATTATTTGTTAATTAAAGTGATGCCTTGACCTTTTCTTTGTTTTTGGAGGGTAAATAAGTAATTTCGTTCCATTAGGGCACCAATTCAAGGGAGGTACATTCTACCCTTTTATTTTGATTTTACTTGATACTATGTGCTCCTATGTAACTTTATGTGGGTAATTGCATGCTTTTTGAATGTTTTCTTTATTTTATTTCATTTATTTATTCATTTATTGGTTTTAATTTTGTATATTTATTTAATTTAATTTTTTGTTATTTGAGAGGCATTTAAATGCCAAATTGTAATAGTTAGGTTATTATTTCATTTCATTTCATTCTTTCCTCTCTTAGATTGTAGTTAGGGCCCCACAAATGTAATAGTTAGGGCTTTATTTGCTTTGTATGTTTTGAGTGCTTGTGTGTTTTGTGTTACCCGCTTTCTTAGGACCTTGCATTTAGATATCATGCTTATGTGTTATGTGTTTATGTGATCTTATGTGTTTACTTGCTTTATTATGTTTTATATGACTAAATTAGTTATAATCATTGTGTGACGTGTTGCGGCCCCTTTCGCGATTCCACTCTAGTCCAATGTTAGTAGTGGCCCTTTTCCCTCGATTTTCCACTAGTCCAACGCTAGTGAGAAAATAGAGACATGGGTTAGTCCAACGCTAGATCCTTAGGAGCCCTTCGCGCGTTAGATCATGTTTGTGTGACAATCACTACACTCTCATGCATATTTTCTACTTTTTAGGGTTTTTTTATCATTTTTGCATGATATTTCCCCTGTATACACACCTCTTATCCCATATTTCCCTCTTTATAACCCTATGTGTGAGACATGACATTAGACTTGCATGTCAAGTAGGAAAAATTAGAGATAAGTTCGTGCATTTGATTGATTAGATTGGAAAATATCCCTTGAGTATGGAATATGGACGAGTTTGGCTTTCTAACCTTAGCACGCTCGTATTCCCTCTATTAAAGAGAACATTGAAGTCACGAATCTTAAGTCCCCCGCACCCGTTATGATGCATTCCTTTAGATCATGTATATTTGTAAATTACTATTCTTTTCTTTTCTTTTCTTTGAGTCTCATATTTTTGCATATTCGTGACCTCTTCAAATAATTACTCTTGGGCATTACAATTAATGTGATTGGCACCAAGTAAATTCGAAGAGACATGTTGACCCCGATACTCTCCTAGGTTTAGGTTTTGCATCCATGTATTGGCTTCCAAATGTGATAAATTTTTGGGTTAAAATAAGAAAATTTTTTACTAAATCACGCAACTAGCCTTGGTTAGGTTGAAAGGGTGTCTTGAATTTTTTTCCTTACCTTTCCTTTCTTCAAATGTGACTCCCGACCATTTTTCTCTGATTTTCAAAGACTTGGAGTCGTTTAAAAAGGGTTTTCTCTACTTTTTCATTTAAAATTCATTTTAGGTGACTTGGTACACCTTAACTCAATACCAAGTGACGACTCCGATTTTTCATTCAAAAACTCTTTTTAAACTATTATTTTGAGCCAAAATTGTCGCACTTTTAAACCCCATTTTAGGCCCTTTTCATTTCCTTTATTTATCTTCTAAAAATCAAAAAACATTTTCACTCAAAATCAAATCAAAATCCCATTTTCTTAAAACTCGTTATTTTCTTTTAAAAAGTAGGGCGCGACAATTTGGCGACTCCACTAGGAATTTAGAGGGTCCGAACATTTGATTTAATCAATTATTTTCTTTTTCTAACCTTTTTATATATCATATTTGGGGGTTTTAGGTTGTATTTTTAGGATTTCTTACATTTCTCACGTACAAATCATCTTGATATCCGCATGTGTGAATAATGTGTTTATTTCTTTCATTTACTTATATTTATCACGCTTGCATTTTGGGGAGGGGGGGATAGCCACCCTAGAACCTTCACCTGCATTTGATGATAAAAATCCCTCCCTTCAATAGGGACACTTCATACGTGCATACGTTTTACTTTATAACCCCTCAATTCTTTTTCACTTTTGGTGGTTGTCATACCACTTTTCCCCTATTAGGATTAGATCGATCCACTTGGACATGTGCCCGTGGCACGACGTGCACGTAGCAATGTCCGAGGGATCACACGAACCACAAACTCTTAGGCATTAGGATTGATGACCATTCGCCTTTAGTTTGAAAGTTTGGGGACCTGAACCTTATCGAGTCAAGGTACATTAGTGAGCCCAACCTCATGCATCTATGTTAGAAATCACCTAGGATAGTGTCGACCTACCCAACTAGGAACACTAGGCACGAAGGGAGGGATTCCAACCCTCTTTCCTTATTCATCTTGTTTACTTTTTGTATTATCTAAATTGTTCCAACGTGTTATGTGATTATTTGTTGAACTAACATTTCCTTGTTTTCTCGTATTTTGCATTCACAAACACTAGGAAATAAGAGTTCTGGCGTGATACTCTTTTAGAACCTACCCTTTTAGATAGGCTATTGCACGTTTTAATTCCAATGTACTGCATTTGTAGGTTTATAGGTGCACAACATTTTAGGCCCACCCTGACGTACAAAGGGTTCCTTAGGTCATGTTTCATTTCAAATTGCATATTTAACTGCTTTGATAAATTGGCACCATGCACAAGCCTTAGAGGGAATGCCATTTAGGGGATCCCACGTTAGGAATAAACCGCCTTGTGTCTCGAATATGTAATCCAATGAGACTTGCACGTTTATCTTTCTTGTACCATCCAAAAGGGTAGTGCACAAGGTAAGATAGGATCCGGTCCCTTCCGCGATGACGATATTGAGAATGATGGAACAGTTTTGCATATTAGAATATGAGCATCTAACAATCATCTTTTGGTCACATTTTAACATAGTTGGTAAAAATCCCTTGCTTAAAAGACATTAATTTGAAAAAATTCACAAATAATTTCTCACTATTAAGACGATAAATATATTGAGGCCAAATCTTGATTTTAGAAGGCTCATAGACTAATGTATTGCTATTTTTTGAATCTACCAAAGGATAGACAATTCAATCGATTTTCAAATAAATCATCAAATTCATTCGATCCATTTTGTCCATTCATTCATTTTTTGGATAATCTAGTCAATTTTAAATAAATCATCAATTTCATTTGACCAATTTACCCGTTTTTAGGGTGATCCAGTCAATTTTGAATAAATTATCAAATTTCATTCAATTTATTTGATCAGTTTACCTTTTTTTAGAGTGATCAAATCATTTTTTAATAAATCGTCAATTTCATTCAATCTACTTCACCAAATGTACCCATTTTTAAGGCGATCCAGCAAAGTTCATCAATTTCATCTGATCCATTTGACAACTTAGGGTTTCAATATCAAATTTAGAACTGGAATGGCTAGTTGTTTTTGAGAAAATCACCCATTGCATTCATTCTATTTGGATAGATTAGGGTTTCGATCCATGTTCAGAAATTGTAATCTCTCTAATAGCTAGTCAAAGTTAAATCGATTTGAATGAATTTCTATACCAAGCAAAACCACTCATTCATTCGAATTTGTCGTCATTCTGTCAGAGGTCTCCCGCTATTCAATTGGCCCAAAATTTTTTTTTTCAAACTGCTTTCCAATCAAATGTCAATGAATTGATCAGGTCCATCAGGTATTGTATAGTGCCTGCTCTGAAGGATTGCATTTTCACGCTAGACCAACCCTTGGCGTAAAAAGGGTCTCCCAATAGGATATGCATCTAAATTATTTTAATTTTTACTAACTCATGTCTTTTTCTTTTTCTTTCTTTCTTTTTTGTCAGCAATTAATCAAGAGGGGAATCTCAATAGGGTTTTTCCTATATTTTCAAAATAGCTGCAAACATAGCTACACAAAGAAATCACATCATTACGCGATCACATAGCCGAGTTTTGAGAAATTGTGTAAGTATGAGTACGCATCTTGAATTATCCGATAGGTTTGCAACAACACCATCAGCCGACCTTGTGGTGTACAACATGGTCCCTTATGTGCTGGTCAAACTGAACCACAACCGCTACCCCTACCCTATACACAAACCTCTTTTGCTCCATATTTCGTAAATTCACCTGAGGAACCTTTCACATATCCCATTCATGGCCTACTACATACTTATACATCCAATATCCACATCAATTCTCCTCACATTCAAGTTCCTAAAAAAAAAATTATCCGCCTTTTGGACTATTGATTACCTTCCCTCTTGAAGGGAGTTTCGATAAATTTGGGGGGTTGTTTTTGGTTAAAATCCATGAAAATCGTTCATACGCGTGTCTTTTGTTTAACTATGTTTTTGTAAATAATTTTCAATCAAGTGTCTTTTGAAGACACGTTTTGTTTAGCAAGTAACATGCTATTAAGTTTGGTCTTTATCTTGAAATTCAATAAAATATACAGTTTTATATATATATTGTGATGGCCAAGAATAAAATCCTCTGACCCTTTGGATATCACTGTTCTGAAATTTGATGACAGCAATCTCGATATCTCACGAATGTGAATTTGAATTTCAAAATGAGAGGAGTATCGAGGAGACATCTGAAAATATTTCGAAGAGGACTGAATGGTATAAAGACAAATTCAAGTCGAATTGGGATCAAGGTTAAAGAAATAAAAATCGGAGGTCACTTGATAAGAAGCAGCTAAATGTCATTTATTATGGTTGGTGTTATCAAAAGAAAAGGACCGGCCCGTGCTTACCATCAAGGGGTCAAAACATGACTATTCAGACGAGGAGACAAAGCGAGACAAAGCGTTGAGGTAGCTCTTGTCAGTGCAAGATAAGGCGAAAAAAAGAGTTTGTCCCAAATTGGCAAGATTCTTTTATTGTCAAAAAGGTATTGCTTGGTGGAGCACTTGTTCTAGTAGAAATAGATGGACAAATTTTTCCTCATCCGATCAATTCGAAAATGTGTAAGAAATTCTTCATTTGATAAATGGAAGTTTTCTTTTAGGGTTAATGCGAAGAATGGAATGAAAGTCAGGCCTTCTTCCTTTCCAATTAAACATTCTATCCCAGTTTATCCTTTTTGAACCTTTAGAATAAATCATTTCGTTTGGCAACCCCCGAGAATCGCAAACCCCACACTGGGGCAAATTTTGTTTTGGAAAAGAAAAAGAGAGAAAAAACCCCACACTGGGCAAATTCAAAATTTTGAAGGAAAGTTGAAAGAAAAGAAAATGAACAAAAGAAAGCCTCAATTAAAAAATAAACTGGAGCAAATTTTGAGAATTTCAAAAGATGAATGGAATGAAAAAAAAAAAGGAAAAGAAAATGAAAAGAGAATCTCAATTGAGAATAAATTGGGGTAATTTTAGTTTAATCCTAAATAGGGTTAATATGAAAATGCGATCTCAGATGATTTGAACACTTATAAAATCTGCTTTCAAGGTCTAACCTTTTCTCAGCACCTCGCCTGACCCTATTACAAAAACTAAAAGTTCTGACTTCCGTTTTTTGCACTATCTCTTTTTGGAAATTTTCTAAGTCATATGGCAAATGATGTCAATATACCTTCACCAATTTTGCAAGGGAAGGATTGTCGCACTAATGTCATCATTTCTTAAAACACATTTTTGAATTGATAAAGGCTATTGGCAGGATTGGTTCATTAGTAAAAATCCGAAAGGGCACCTTTGAAAAGGGGGAAAAGAAGAAAGAAAAAAAGAAGAAAAGAAAAAGAAAAAATGAAAAATGAAAAAATGAAAAATGAGAAAATTAAAATAAAAACGTAGAGTGGTAGCCTTAGTGAAAACCCGAAAGGTAAGGTTTCTATAAAAGGTGAGCTTCGATTGGAATGATTGGTGACTCGATTCATTTGAATTTCTCTTCACGATTGGGGTTCTGTTGCCAAGTATTGAATTCCAGAGGAATGATATCCAAAGGGTCAAATGTGGCATTTTGTTTGAAATTAAAGTATTTTGATTTCTCAAGCTTAAATTGTTAAGTTTACAGGTTTATTTCTCTTAAATTACTTTTCTTTCAAAATAAATGATTATTTTCATGTTACTGAGATTTTCATCATTGTTGTGTAAATAAAATATTCTTTCATCTATTTCATGGGCTCATTTATCTCTTTGAATTTATCAAATGGCAATTCTTATGATTTATTGAAATTGCCTGGATACCAAATGTCATATTTGATAAGCATTGGAAGTTAAGAAGATTGGATTTAGTTTGCAGAGCAAAGTTAAGTTTTGCTACATCGTAGATTTATCAAATGGCGATCCATGTGACTTATTGAAATGGCCTGAGGCCCAAGTGTCTTATTAGCGTTGAAAATTAACAAAACTTGATACAGTTCATAGATCAAGGTTGGATTCTACCGCATCGAGGGGAAAGTATCAAAATACTCATGTTTACATGTTTCTTGAAAGCTAGGCGTGTCGAATGGTGATGGCATTATTTGATTTTTCTCTTGCAGGTTCATATGTGTTTCAAATAACAAAACTGGGGCAAATTTTTTATAATTATGGAATGTCGTCCAATAATTGAATATTCATGATTCAGACCGAAGATGTGTGAGTCAAAGTCTTAAGGAGGAGTAACGATGCCATAATACAAAGCAAATGATTGGTTGCACAAAAATTAATTCAAGTTGGGATAATTTTTTAAAAGAATTTCGGCAGGTTTGGGTGTGTCCCACTAACCGTTTTATCGTGTTAGATTTGAAAATTTCGGCATTGAATTTGAAAAGATTTGGCAGGCCTGGGTTGTATCCCACTGACCGTGTTATTGTGTTGAATTTGAAATTTTGGCAGGATTGGGAGTATCCCACTAACTGTTTTATTGAGTTGGATTTGGAAAGATATCGGCAGGCTTGGGAGTATTCCACTGACCATTTTATCGTGTTGGATTTGATTGTTGAAGTTGAAATCTTGGTAGGTTTGGGAGTATTCCACTAACCATTTTATCGAATTGGAATCTCAGTTGGAATTAAAATTTCGGTAGGTTTGGGAGTATCCCACTGACCATTTATCGTGTTGGATTTGGTTGTTGAGGTTGGAATCTTGGTAGGTTTGGGAGTATCCCATTAACCATTTTATCGAATTGGAATCTCAGTTGAAGTTAAAATTTTGGTAGGTTTGGGAGTATCCCACTTATCGTTTATCGTGTTGGATTTGGCGATTGAGGTTAGAATCTCGGTAGGTTTGGGAGTATCCCACTAACCGTTTTATCGAATTGGAATCTCAGTTGGAATTAAAATTTCAGTAGGTTTAGGAATATCCCACTGACCGTTTATCGTGTTGGATTTGGTTGTTGAGATTGGAATATTGGTAGGTTTGGGAGTATCTCACTAACCGTTTTATCGAATTGGAATCTCAGTTGGAGTTAAAATTTCGGTAGGCTTGGGAGTATCACACTGACCGTTTATCGTGTTGGATTTGATTGTTGAGGTTTAACTCTTGGTAGGTTTAGGAGTATCCCCTTAACCGTTTTATCAAATTGGAATCTCAGTTGGAGTTAAAATTTCAGTAGGCTTGTGAGTATCCCACTAATCGTTTTATCGAATTGGAATCTCAGTTGGAATTAAAATTTCAGTAGGTTTGGAAGTATCCCACTGATCGTTTATCGTGTTGGATTTGGTTGTTGAGGTTGGAATCTCGATAGGTTTGGGAGTATCCCACTAACCGTTTTATCGAATTGGAATCTTAGTTGGAGTTTAAATTTCGGTAGGTTTGGAAGTATCCCACTAACCATTTATCGTGTTGGATTTGGTTGTTGAGGTTGGGATCCATATAGATTTGGGAGTCTCCCACTAACCGTTTTATCGAATTGGAAGTTCAGTTGGAGTTAAAATTTCGGTAGGCTTGGGAGTATCTCACTGACCATTTATCGTGTTGGATTTGGCTGTTGAAGATGGAATCTTGACAGACTTGGGAGTATTCCATTGACCGTTTTATCGAGTTGGATTTAAAATTCCGGTAGGTTTGGGAGTATCCCACTGACCGCTTTATCGAATTGGAGTTGGAATATTGGCAGGTTTAGGTGTGTCCCACTAACCATTCTATCATATTGGATTTGGAATTTTGGCAGGCTAGGGTGTGTCCCACTAACCATTCTATTATATTCTATTTGGAATATCAGCAGGACTGGGTTTTATTCCACTGACCGTTTATATCACGTTGGATCGGGTTTTATCCCACCAACTCACCTTTTATGTTTTCATGTTCCAGTTCAAGTCAAAATAACTATAGATAAATATTTGGTGTCTACGTTTTTATCTCGAGTTTTTTCGAAACTCAGATAAAGAGGGACAAACTGTAGACACCAAAATGTCATTTAGCTTAATTTTAGCTTAATTTGTTATTTAATTCAATTTTTTTATTATTATTATTTTATACATTATTTTATTAATTAAACAATAGTTAGTGTTCATTTTGATTAGTTATCATTTTGATTATTTTTATAAATTAAGGCTCTTTATTTTTTAAAGTTATTATTGTATAATATTCCTAAAAAGAAAAATGTCACAAAAAATTCAAAATTTGTTTTAACCCTTTAAATTCGGACTTAATTACTTTAAAACGAATGAAAATGGGCAATAAATTTTCTATGAGGAATTAATCTTGTTGTTTAAAATTGATTTGAAAAAAAAAAGAGGAGGAAGCAGCTCACGCCAAACATTTCTTTAGTTTCGTATCAGAAACCATACGCGAAGTACATAAGCAAATGCAGCTCGGTTCCATTTCCTTTTTCCACCATTTTTTCATTGTTTTTCCTTCACCATTGGATCATGTTAACCTCATTGCACCTAGCTTTCATCTAAAACCAAGAAGAATCTAGAAATGAAACCAATCCGATGGTTAAGATAGAATCAGTGAACTGAGGTTTAGGGAGAGCCATTGAGATCAGGATTTTGAGGTTGCCATCTATTATATAAGTGAAAGAAAAGGGAACCGAGGGTTAGAGGAGAAAAAGGAAAAAGTGACGGCTAAGAGATATAGAATCTAGGGGTGGCGGCTGGAAGCAAGAATAGAGTGAGAGTGAGAGAAGACTGAGAGTAGTGGGTTTCCAGCTGAATGATGCAAAGAGCAGTAGAGGTCCTCAATCTCTGGCTTAGGAATTACAAAAACTGGCGGAGAAGTAATCCGAAAACCAAGAGAGCTTTGTTGACTTGAATAAAGAAAGGAAGAAGAAAGACTACAGAAGAAATGGAAAGTGCAGATTTAACAATTCAAAAGTCTATCCCTACTGGTGTCCAGCTTCGCCTTTTATAAGTGATCTAAGGCGGTGAGCTATAGTTGGCTAACAAACTTATGACATCTGCTGATGTCATAAGAATCTTACAAATCAATATTAACTAACTGTAACAAATTCTAGTAACGAACTTCAACAATTCCAGCTGCGACCCTTCATGCAAACCCCATGCACACCCATATGCAACCCATGCACGCACATGCAGCCCCTACACCTACGTAACCCAGTTCACGTGTATCAATACCCGCCTCTCAAACAATCCTTGTCCTCAAGGATTGAAATGAGGAAACTGTAGCCGCAAGTCCTGCAAGTATTCCCAAGTTGCATCTTCGGGAAAGCTGTTACTCCACTGAACCAGCACCTGTGTAGCGGCAACTCTCCCACGCTTGACCAGACGCCTGTCAAGAACAGCTATGGGCTCTGCCATCAACTGTCCTTGGTGTGTAATTCCCGCGGGAATCTGAGCTTGAATGCACCCTGCGCCAACCTTCTTCTTGAGCAAGGAAATATGGAATGTGTCATGGATACGGACATGCGAAGGTAAAGCTAACTTGTACGCCACTGCTCCTATCTTTGCCAACACCTGAAATGGACCAAAGTAGCGAGGCGACAGCTTTTGACAGTGGTGAGAGCGTAGGGAATGTTGTCTGTAGGGCTGAAGTTTCACATAAACCCAGTCACCCACAGCAAATTCCCTCTCCGTCCTATGCTTATCAGCTAACTGCTTCATTCTATGTTGAGCCTTGGACAGATTATGTCTCAAGGAGTGAATGACCTTCTCCCTTGCTTGTAAGCTCCTATCTACGGAAGCGACTGCTGTGGCCTCAGGTAGGTACGGAATATGGAGAGGGGGTGGCTGGCCGTAGACAATTTCATATGGAGTGAACTTAGCAGAAGAATGGAAATTTGTGTTATACCAGTACTCTGCCATTGGCAACCACAAACTCCATTCTTTGGGATGGTCACCAGTCATACATCTTAAATAGGTCTCTAAACATCTGTTAACTACCTCCGTCTGACCGTCACTCTGAGGATGATAAGAAGAGGACATGTTCAACTGGACATGCTGCAACCAGAAAATTTCCCGCCAAAAGGAGCTCAGAAAGATGGGATCTCTATCACTGACAATGGTCTGAGGGAGACCATGTAACTTGTAAACCTGGTCCATGAAGAGCTGGGCAATGGAGATGGCTGTGTACGGATGCGCTACAGCCAGGAAGTGGGCATATTTACTGAGCCTATCGACCACCACGAAAATCACTTTCTTGCCATGTGAGAGGGGTAAACCTTCGATAAAATCCATAGAGATATCAGACCAGATCCTCTGAGGTATGGATAGAGGCTGTAATAAGCCCGGATACGCCACATTATCTGGTTTATTTCGTTGGCAGACATCGCATGCTGCTACAAAATGGGCCACATCTTTGAACATGAAAGGCCAGTACAAGATCTGTTTAAGCCTCCTGTACGTTACTTCAACTCCCGAATGCCCCCCTTGTGAGCTCGAATGCCACAAGGCAATCAACCTGCCCCTTAAGGACTGGTCATTGCCAACCACCAATTTTCCCTTCCTCTTCAACAATCCCTGCTGCCATGAATAGTTGCGAGAGCACTGACCATTGTTGGTTAACTTCTGGATCAAGTTCTGAACTACTACATCCTGTTGCCAACTCTGTTGTATGTCTTTGATCAGGGACGTTGTGATAGTGACCAGGGTATATAGAGAACTGCCCTCCTGAGGTTGCCTGGATAATGCATCTGCCACAACGTTGTCACTCCCCTTCTTATATTGTATTTCATAGTCATACCCCATCAACTTGCCTATCCATTTCTGTTGCAGTGGTGTATGTACCCTTTGTTCCAGAATATACTTCAAGCTCTGATGGTCCGTTTTAATGATGAAGTGCCTTCCCACCAAGTAAGCTCTCCATTTCAGAACGGCAGTGGCAATGGCTAACATTTCCTTTTCATATACTGACAGAGCCTGATGCTTGGATCCCAATGCCTTGCTGAAAAAAGCGAGGGGTCTCCTTTTTTGCATTAACACCGCCCCAATTCCATTCCCAGACGCATCTGTCTCCACAATGAATTCCTGACTAAAATCTGGTAGAGCTAGGACAGGGGGGCTACTCATAACCTACTGCAACTTCTTAAAAGCTTGAGTAGCCCCATCTTGCCACTGAAACTGATTCTTCTTAAGCAATTCAGTTAATGGTTTTGTAATTTTACCATAGTCTCGTATGAACCTCCTATAATACCCCGTGAGACCTAGGAATCCTCTCAGTGCCTTGACCGTCTGAGGCAGTGGCCAACTTCTAATGGCATCAGTTTTTTGGGGATCAGCCTGGACGCCTTCTGCATTGATAATATGCCCCAAATAGTCAATTTGCTGTTGAGCAAAGACACATTTACTCCTTTTTACCTTCAGTTCATGACTTCTCAGTAGTTCAAATACCACACTCAGATGCTGCAGGTGCTCCTTCCAACAGCCACTATATACCAAAATGTCATCAAAGAAAACCAAAATAAACTTCCTCAAGAATGGCCTAAAAATGTCATTCATTAGACCCTGAAATGTTGAGGGAGCATTAGTTAGCCCAAAAGGCATAACTAGAAACTCATAGTGGCCATCGTGAGTTCTAAATGCTGTCTTCTCCACATCTTCAGTTTTCATTCTAATCTGATGATAACCAGACCTCAAATCTAATTTGGTAAAGAACTTAGCTCCAAAAAGTTCATCCAGCAGCTCTTCTATTAGAGGAATGGGAAATTTATTCTTTATTGTGGCATTGTTTAGCTGCCTATAGTCAACACACATTCTCCAGGACCCATCCTTTTTTTTCACCAAAACTACTGGTGAAGAGAATGGACTAGAGCTAGCTCTGATGATTCCACATGCAAGCATTTCAGCTATCAATTTTTCAATTTCTCCCTTCTGAAAGGTAGGATACCTATAAGGTCTTACATTGATAGGTTATGTACCTTCTTTTAGAACAATTCTATGATCATGCAATCTTTCAGGGGGTAAGCCATTCGGTTCTTGAAACAATTCATCATATTCACTTAACAAGGGTTCCAAGTCCATAGATTGACTAACCTGCTCACCACTGGTTCCAGCAACAATAGTAGAAAGAGATAATGGTTCTAGCTCAGGCCCTTGGATCATCCTGATTAGGCAGATTTGTGCTCCTGCAATTTGCTCAGGCTTTTGGAGTAGCTTTTGCATTTTCCTCTATTTCACCAGCTGTAGCCCATGTTGCTTCATTCCCCTCAAGACCACTTTGTGACCGTCCGACAAGAACTCCATCCTGAGATCCTTAAAGTTCCATTTCACGTCACCAATGGTGGTTAACCATTGTATTCCCAAAACTACTTCGCATCCTCCCACAGGTAGCACCAACAAGTCGGCCTTAAACTCTTGCCCCTGCATTTTCCAGGTGAAGTCTGGACAGAGCTCCCGTGTAGTCAACTTGTTTCCATCTGCTACTTCTACAATTAGGGGGTCAACCTGCCGTGTGATTAACCCCAGCTGTTGTGCAACCTTGGGATGGATAAAATTATGTGAGCTACCACAGTCTATGAAAATGTTCACAGACTGCCTCCCTACATGCCCAGTGACCCTCATTGTCCTGAAATTAGGAACAGTCAGGTTAGTCATGGCATTGAGGGAAATATGAGCTAACCGTTCCTCATCTATCGTACCCCCTTCCTCATCTGTCTCCGTCTCTTCCTTATCCGATGTATCATCCCAAACCTCCAGTCTGTGGAATTGCTTACTCCCACACCTATGCCCAGCAGTGAACCTCTCATCGCACCAGAAACAAAGTCCTCGTGCCCTTTTTTCATCCATTTCTGCCCTACTCAATTTCCTGAAAGGCCTCCTAACAACTAGCTCCTGCTGTCTTTCATTGCCAAGGAGTGCGGGAATTGTAGGCAGGGGCAGCACTGCCTTAGAGTCCGCCTTCCATTTAGGCTTGGGAGTATTCACATGGATTGGCGTGGTACCAATGCGATCGGAGTAAGTCGTAAAAGGTTTGGGTATCACCTTTCCATTCGATTGTACTGCTATTTTTGCTTCTTCGATTTTGGCCAGAATTCTGGCATGTTGCACACTTTTAGGCATAAACATCCTTACTGTCAACTGGATTTCCGGCTTCAATCCGCTCAGAAAACAGCTAGTAGCGTAATCTTCTGGAAGGTCCACCCTGTTGAGAAGTTCCTCAAACACATCGTGGTAGGCTTGTACTGTCCCAGACTGCTTCAAGCTCTTAAGCTCCCCCATTGGGTCGTCGTACAGAGAATCGCCAAACCTTGAGGACAGCTCTCTTACGTATTCTTCCCAAACAGGAAGCTCACAAGTAAATCTAGATTTCATGAAAATTTGGTGCCATTGAAGAGCCTTACCTTCCAAATTCATGGCCGCTATTTTCACCTTGACTGGGCCAGGAGTTTCATCTACTTCAAAAAATTGCTCGCTCTCTTGTACAGCTATCCTCTGAAGTCCTCCCCATTGAATTTCGGGAAATCAATACGTGACAATCGCGAAGGAACTTGATATCCTCCCCTGCTACTTGTTGGAGTATCCGAATGGTGAGGTGAGCTGTTCCCCTCCCCCTGAGTCTTCTGTGTGTGAAGCTCGATCACCAAATTCCGCAGAGCTGCCATTTCCCTCTCAAATTGCTCCTGCTGCTCCTTCAGCATAGCTTTGACATGTTCCTCCATTTTCCTGACATCCTGAGACCTAGTGCCCTCTGCCATCGATGATTTGAGCTGGCGTAACCCAGCTCTGATACCACTGATGCAAAGAGCAGTAGAGGTCCTCAATCTCTGGCTTAGGAATTACAAAAACTGGCGGAGAAGTAATCCGAAAACCAAGAGAGCTTTGTTGACTTGAATAAAGAAAGGAAGAAGAAAGACTACAGAAGAAATGGAAAGTGCAGATTTAACAATTCAAAAGTCTACCCCTACTGGTGTCCAGCTTCGCCTTTTATAAGTGATCTAAGGCGGTGAGCTTATAGTTGGCTAACAAACTTATGACATCTGCTGATGTCATAAGAATCTTACAAATCAATATTAACTAACTGTAACAAATTCTAGTAACGAACTTCAACAATTCCAGCTGCGACCCTTCATGCAAACCCCATGCACACCCATATGCAACCCATGCACGCACATGCAGCCCCTACACCTACGTAACCCAGTTCACGTGTATCACTGAAGCAAAGGAGAAGAAATCAGGAGGGTTGACGGAAAGAAGGAGAGCGGCAGAACCGGAAAGAGAGGGTTTTTGGGCTGAGCAAAGATTTCTTTTTTCGATCATACCAGACCTTGATTTGCCTTTCAAAAGGATAAAGGTAATATCTTCCACTTGATCTGTTCGTCGTTTGATTGATTTGTATCATATTAAAGCTTCTTCTGTCATAACTATTTCGGTTTTCCTCCATGTGCGTTATCTATGTGAATCTGGTTTGGGGTGGAGGATCTAGTGAGTTTAAACTGGGTTTTGGGGTAGAAGTTTAGGTTTTACTAAAAGATCGTATCATGGATTATGGTTTGAGTTTATGGCCGCTATTCGTACGATGAACGAGAGCAAAACCAGAGAAGTAGCATGCAATTTCAGTAGGTTGGATTTCCGATGCTTCCTTCGTTGATGTTCCCTCCTTTTTGTTTGCTTTTGTATTTTTTCTTATGCTGGTTTCTTAGCAGTAATAGGTATAAGATGCATTTTTTGTCGGTTTGGGACTGATTCGAACCATCCATATGCTGATGATGAACTCAGAAATGCATAGAAAGTTTTCGGATGAGTCTAGATTTGCAAGCTTTTTTTTCAAACACAGATCTTACTTTCTTTCGTGGGTGCTCACTCTGGTCTTTCGTGGGTCTCATAGCAAGATTAACAAAGATTTGAGTTTTTTTTCTGGTGTTGTTAATGATTGGTGCACGAACTTGTTAAAAATCCAAAGCATCAAGGGAAGTTGCAGCAAAAGCTGCGGCTGGAAAATGCAGAAAATGCTTTCGATGTTTGCATGAGAAAATTGATAGGATTTGGGTTCCTATAGTTATGCATGCCCGCTGCCTTTTGTTGTGCTGGATCCATTTTTTTTCTTTCTCTTGTTTGCTCATTGGCTCCAGTAGTTGTTTTCTTGTTTTCTGTGGAGTCTTGTTGATTGCTCAGGAGCTTGTTTGAGAGATTTTGGTTTGGTTTGCCGAGAAGTGAGACTTTAATTGCTGTTATACTTTTCATGATGCAAAGCATGTGCGAGTGTTAGTCAAATAAGTGAGCTTTTGTAGAATAACCCAGAATTGGCAGAAATTTTTGAATGAGCTAAAATTTGCAAACTTTCCCTATGCTGGTTTTCGTTCTCTTGTGTGTAATAGGGTAAGGGGAGGAGTTTAATAAGAACTTGGGTTTGGTTTTGGTTTGAGATTGGTGTTGAGTTTTGCCGTGCATGTAATTGCTGAAATCTCAAAGTGTTAGAAAGTTGCATGAACTGTCCAGGTTTGCATGCCCTCTTTGTTCGACTTTGTGTTTAAATCTAAGGTTTTATGTTGCAAAGTGAGAGGATTAGGTGGGAGGCTTGTTGCTTTAGTTCAAATTGGATTTGATCATGTTTGAGAGCTGTGGGAAGCTTGCAGATGTAAAATTGCAGAAGAATAGCTTCAGTTGCAGAACTGTCTTCCGTAACATGCATACAAAAAGTTTCATAAATTGCAATTTAACCCTTTAATTTTCATTTAATTCCATTATGGCCCAACTAATTGGATAAATTAATCAATTTTGTCCCCTTAACATGCCATTTTTCTTTAATATGTCTTAACTTGTTTTTTGGATAGATTTTTAATGAGTTTTAGGATGAATTTGAAGGTTTAATATCTTTTTTTCTAGATTTATAGTTTTTATTTGAATTTTTTGTGGAATTTTGGCAATTTTGTTATTTAATTATAGAAATGGGATTTTATTCTTTTTTTGTGAATTTTAGCATTTGGCTTTGATAGGTTTCATATTAAGCCATTAATTTTAATTTGTTTAAATTTAGCCCCTAATATTTGTAAATAATAATAAATTGATCCCCCAAACTTCTTCAATTCTTTCACATGGGTCCTTGTTTGTTTCAAATTGATGAATATGGGTTGTTTAGTGTATTCAAATGTTTTGATTGATTCAATTTTATATTTATTTCCATTTCATGTGATTATTTGTTAATTAAAGTGATGCCTTGACCTTTTCTTTGTTTTTGGAGGGTAAATAAGTAATTTCGTTCCATTAGGGCACCAATTCAAAGGAGGTATACTCTACCCCTTTATTTTGATTTTAATTGATACTATGTGCTCCTACGTGACTTTATGTGGGTAATTGCATGCTTTTTGAATGTCTTATTTATTTTATTTCATTTATTTATTCACTTTATTGGTTTTAATTTTGTATATTTATTTAATTTAATTTTTTGTTATTTGAGAGGCATTTAAATGCCAAATTGTAATAGTTAGGTTATTATTTCATTTCATTTCATTCTTTCCCCTCTTAGATTGTAGTTAGGGCCCCCCAAATGTAATAGTTAGGGCTTTATTTGCTTTGTATGTTTTGAGTGCTTGTGTGTTTTGTGTTACCCGCTTTCTTAGGACCTTGCATTTAGATATCATGCTTATGTGTTATGTGTTTATGTGATTTTATGTGTTTACTTGCTTTATAATGTTTTATATAACTAAATTAGTTATAATGCATTGTGTGACATCACCACACTAGTCCAACGCTAGTTGCGGCCCCTTTCGCGATTCCACTCTAGTCCAATGTTAGTAGTGGCCCTTTTCCCTCGATTTTCCACTAGTCCAACGCTAGTGAGAAAATAGAGACATGGGTTAGTCCAACGCTAGATCCTTAGGAGCCCTTCGCGCGTTAGATCATGTTTGTGTGACAATCACTACACTCTCATGCATATTTTCTACTTTTTAGGGTTTTTTTATCATTTTTGCGTGACATTTCCCCTGTATACACATCCCTTATCCCATATTTCCCTCTTTATAACCCTATGTGTGAGACATGACATTAGACTTGCATTTCATGTAGGAAAAATTAGAGATAGGCTAGTGCATTTGCTTGATTAGATTGGGAAATATCCCTTGAGTATGGGATATGGACGAGTTTGTCTTTCTAACGTTAGCATGCTCGTATTCCCTCTATTAAAGGGAACATTGAAGTCACGAATCTTAAGTCCCCTACACCCGTTATGATGCATTCCTTTAGGTCATGTATATTTATATATTACTATTATTTTCTTTTCTTTTCTTAGAGTCTCATATTTTTGCATATTCGTGACCTCTTGAAATAATTACTCTTGGGCATCACAATTAATGTGATTGGCACCAAGTAAATTCGAAGAGACATGTTGACCCCAATACTCTCCTAGGTTTAGGCTTTGCGTCCATGTAGTGGCTTCTAAATATGATAAATTTTTAGGTTAAAATAAGAAAATTTTTGACTAAATCACGCAACTAACCTTGGTTAGGTTGAAAGGGTGTTTTAGATTTTTATCCTTGCCTTCCATTTCTTCAAATGTGACTCCCGAACAGTTTTCTCTGATTTTCGAAGGCTTGGAGTCTTTTAAAAAGAGTTTTCTCTACTTTTTCATTTAAAATTCATTTAGGTGACTTGGTACACCTTAACTCAATACCAAGTGGCAACTCCGATTTTTCATTCAAAAATCCTTTTAAACTATTATTTTGGGTCAAAATCGTCGCACTTTTAAACTACATTTTAGGCCCTTTTCATTTCCTTTATTTATCTTCTAAAAATCAAAAAATCATTTTCCACTCAAAATCGAATCAAAATCCCATTTTCTTAAAACTCGTTTTTTTTCTTTTAAAAAGTGGGGCGCGACAGGTCTAGTGCGCAGCAGGCGCACTGGTCGGGAGCAGGGGCTGCATCTACGCAGGCAGCGCGCAGTCGCTTACCTACTCTGCTAGTCGTGCGCAGCAAGAGCACTGACCTTGGCGCGAGGGGCGCGCTAACAGCGAGGGGGGCGGAGGCTAGCGAGTTGTGATGGCGGACGGTATGGGGCGGCCGAAGATGCAGTGGTGGCCAAGGAAGAAGAAAAGAGAAGAAAGGAAAGAAAGAAAAAGAAAGAAGAAGAAGAGAAGTAGGGCAACGGTGGGGTTCTTTTTGTCTTTTCACACTTTTTTTTTAACAAAGAACCACTGTATTAGGCATGGGCATGCCTAACTGCCTACTATTATTCTGACCATCCCTCAAAATTTTGATCCTTAAGCGTAACCACCTGGCGTGAGCACGCCTAACTGCTATAGAGTTTTCTGACCGCGGTCGTAAATTTTCTTTCCTTAAGCGTGACCACTTGGCGTGGGCACACCTAACTACTGGAGAGTCTTCTGTCTGTCAATTCAAAACTTCATTCCTTAGGCGTGACCACCTAGCATGGCACATCCAATTGCCAACTTCCTGCCGCAAAATAACAAACCACTAAATGACACTAACACTTAACAAAAACTCCAAAAATATAAGAAAATTAAAACAAATAGCCTTGAGTTGCCTTTCAAGTAGCGCATTTTTTTAACGTCTTTAGCTAGACTTGGCTGAAACTCTCAAAATGAATACATTGGATCATCGAGTTGTATGAATACGACTTCATCAACGGAGAATCCCTCGTAATATTGTTTGAGATGATGGCCATTCATCACGAACTTCTTCTTCGTCTTTAAATTTTAGATCTCCACTGCACCATAATGAAACACATTAGAAACGACAAATTGACCAATCCAACGAGAACGCAACTTATTTGGAAAAAGTTTAAGTTTCGAGTGATACAAAAGGAATTTTTGCCCCACTGCAAATGACTTTCTTGAGACTTGTTGATCATGAAAAATTTTGCTTTTCTCCTTGTAAATCATGGCATTTTTGTATGTCTCATTCTTACAATCTTCCAGCTCACTTAGTTGTAATTTCCTATGGGCGCCCGCTTACTCAAGATTCATATTGCACTGCTTCACTACCCAGAATGCCCTATGTTCGAACTCTACTGGAAGATGGCAAGCCTTACCGAAAACTAGTCTATAATGGGACATCCCAATTGGAGTTTTGTATGTGGTACGGTAAGCCCATATTGCATCGTCCAATTTTACGCTCAAATCCTTCCTATCAGGGCGCACCATCTTCTCCAAGATTGACTTGATCTCCCTATTTGACACTTCGACTTGACCATTTGTCTGTAGATGGTGTGGTGCGGATATTTTGTGGAGTACGCCATACTTGCGAAACAGGACAGCAATAGTCTTATTACAAAAATGTGTACCCCTATCACTTACCACAGCTCTTGACATCCCAAAGTGGACAACAATGTTAGACCTTAGAAACTCTGCAACCACTATAGAATCATTAGTACGGGTGATTTTTACTTCCACCCACTTAGAGACATAATCAACGGCAAGTAAGATGTATAGGAAACTAAAAGATGAGGGAAAAGGACCCATGAAATCTATCCCCCAAACATTAAAAATTTCAACAAACAACATGGGAGTTTGAAACATTTAGTCCCTACGAAAAATATTCCCTATCCTTTAACACTTATCACAAGATTTATAAAATAAATATGCATCTTTAAAAAGAACGGGCCAATAAAAGCCACTCTCCAACACCTTATAGCTGTTTGCTTTGGCCCAAAATACCCTCCACATGCAAACGAATGCCAAAAAGTTAAAATAGAGTGGAATTCACCTGCACTTACACACCTTCTTAGCACTTGATCCGAACATTGCCTCCAAAGGTAGAGGTCGTCCCAAATGTAGTATTTGGCATCACTTTTCAACTTATCTCTCCTAATCTTTGACCAACCTGCAGGCAATTGATTAGTTACTAAGAAATTTACAATATTAGCATACCAGGGTGCAGACGAATCAACGACAAGTAGTTGCTCATCTGAAAATGCCTCTCTCAATGGCTGCTCCTCCTTATTCGTAAACAAGCGGCTCGAATACGTCCTTATTTTTTAATCTCCTCCTCACTTTTGCTTTTCGGATTCGTCAATTTTGGTCCCTCCACTTCCTTGCCACTTCTCAGTATCATAACACTTACATTTTTGGGATTTACCTCGGGTTGCGAATGCAATTTTTCAAAAATGTGAGACTCCAAGCCATTAATGGCAGTTGCCATTTGGTTTATTCGAATCTCCATATCTTTCATGCCCGATCTAGTTTCCTTTTGAAATCGAGTAGTACTTATGGTCAGGCTTTTGACAATGTCTACCAAAGATTCTCTTGAATCTGCAGACGAAGGTTGAGACTTTGGTTTCCATAGTTGTTGAAATCCTGGAGGACGATTTTCAAATGAATTCTGCAGCCTGTTCCCGTAACTGAAGTTGTGATGGTCTCTCCAACTCGGATTGTACGTGTTGGAGTACGGGTCATACTGCCTACAGGGCGCGGGAACGCCTCCTGCCATGTTTACTTGTTCAACTCCATCTTCTTGCAAAGTGGGACATGCATCTTTGGGATGGTCCATAGACCTTTGCCCGTTGCGCATTCTCCACGGCTAATTATCGAACAAAAGACGTCAACTCCAACAGTTGCTACTGAATAGATGACGTCTCTACCTCGTTGACCCTACCGGTGGAGTTAATCTCACGGAAGTCAAATTGTTGAAAATTTTCTGCCATTGCTTCAATCAGCTCCCATGCTTCCCTCGGTGTCTCATTTGCCAGTGTTCCTTCGCTCGCAGCGTCAATGATATTTCTATCAGATGATTGGAGCCCTTCATAGAAGTATTGGATCAATAGTTGTTCACTAATTTGATGCTGCGGGCATCTAGTACACAACTTATTGAACCTTTCCCAATAATCATACAAGGACTCTCCGGGGTATTGCTTGATACTGTATATCTTCTTCCTCAAACTCGCAACCCGGGATGCAGGGAAGAATTTTTCTAGAAACTTCTTTTGCAACTGTGCTCATGCGATAATACTACCTGCAGGTAGGTAGTATAGCCAATTTTTCGCTGCATCCTTGAGAGAGAAAGGGAAAGCACTAAGTTTAATTTACTCTTCAATGACTCCAGGAGATTTCATGTTAGAACAAACTACTTCGAACTCCTAGACGTGCTTGTGGGGTTCTTCACTAGAGAGACCATAGAGCGAGAGTAAGAGGTGAATTAACCCCGATTTTAGCTCAAAGGAGGTATTCTCAGTCAGAGTTGAAAATGTAATGCACAAAAGCTGGTGGGTCAACTATGGGGCAGCCAGCTCCCTTAGTGTTCGGTTGTTGGCCATACTAATTTCGTTTTCTATTGACTCGGTTGCAGTAGATGACCGTCCTTCTTTTCGTCTTTTGGTTTCTTGCCTTCGCCTATGCGCTGGTGGGTCAATTCTTGTGCGAGAAGAACGGGAATAAACTAGTAAAAATACCAAGAAGAAACTGAACTAAAAAAGAAACAAATAATTCAAACGCCAATCCTCAGCAACGGCGCCAAAAATTGACAGGTGCTGAACCTGTAAAATAATAATAATAAAACCTAACTACCATCGAAAGCTGTCAAGAATCAATTTTAGGTATTGGAGCAGGGACTCTAGGTATGCAATGGGTTACTTGATTTACCCTATTCCCGAAGAGTTTGCTTAATCCGATATGCCAGAATTAATTAACTGATAAAATTTACTAACTAGTAGACAATAGCAAGCAGGGTCGTCTCCACAGAGATCGGGGAGAAGTTTGTTTCCTTTTGAGTTAAGACAAATGGGGGGTTTCAGGATTAAATGCTAACTAAATAAATCAAATGCGAAAAATAATTAATTGGAGGAAATAATTGGGAGAACTCTAGCCAATGGTACACTTCAGAGATGGTTCATGCAACTGATCAACGATTCAAGTATAATTCTAACATTTATTAATAGATTGGTTATAGTTGTCATGAATGCGATAAACAACCAGTCTTTCCTTAATTTCTCGATAGTTAAAATATGACCGTTAACTATTTCTCTAACTCGGAAACAATCCTAAGTACGACCGTAGGATTTAATTTTTAGATTGTATTAATAATTAGAAAGGCCCAATTCTAACTAACAAACACGTTACGAGGGTTTGTTTAAATTAGATCGTATGTTTTTCTGACATAAATCCAATTACGCCAGTTGCTACCGCGATGGAAGTAATCGAACAATTACAAATTCAACTGCTCCCAATTAGCAAAATAGCCTACGCGAATAATTAAATATTACACACTATTCAACCATATATAAAAGCTATAACAATTAAAAGCAGAAAACATATAAATACTAATAAATGGAGGAAACAGTTCAAAATAATTTAGATCTCACATTAATTACCGAATCAAATCATCAATTGTTCCCTTGACTAGAATTAAGAAATTAGTTCTCCATATGGAGAACTAGTCATGCATAGGGAATCGAGAAAAGTTGTCGAATTTCCTCTTTCAATTTCGGTCAACAGCCAAAGAAGAACAAGACAAATTGTTCCTTTCTATTGTTTCTCACCAAAGCAAACAAGAGAGTCTGATGCCGTTGTCTATTCGGTCAAAACCAAAAGAAAAAGCAAATTCAATCAGTCAACAATGGTGGCTCCCTCCAATTGTTCCACAAAAAGGTAAGAAAAGTCAAAACCAAAAGAGTACCCTTCTCTCTACGTTGGTAACTACCAAAAAGGGTGAAGGAAATCCTTTCCTTTTTTTCGGCCAGGCCCACAAAAAAAAGGCGCTTCTCCTGCTCCTAGTTTTTCTCCTCCAAAATTGGTATCTGAATACCAAACTTTCTAAATAAAAAAAATCCTATTACAAATTACTTTCTTCAGCTTTGGAATGGCCCCACTGATCACCAAATTTGTCACCCAACTAGTGCAATATTTGATCAAACAATTATGCAATATTATCAAAATATTCCACTAAAATGCACCCTATCAACTACTGATAGGAGACTTGTGTCTGTTGATCAAGTAAACTTGTTGGTTGGGAAGGTCGCCAAGAAGTGCATGTGAAGTTGTGAGGATGTTTTGGAAAGGCTTATAAAAGTTGCAGAAACACTGCCTAACTAAAAGATGTTATCATACTGAATATTCTGAAGAATGTGCCATTTCTAATTCAATTTGTGTAATTGAAGTTAATATCAAATTGAAGGGCCAAAGCAGACGGACATATTGCATTGCACATGAATGCTTAACAGCAATTTTTATGAAGTTATCGGATATGTTTTGTGTGAATCAAATTGATAGCAGAGAGAGGAAAAGCCTTGACTATCGAGAGAGAAAATAGAGAATATGACATGAATTCATATATATATATATATATATATATATAAGGTGAAAGACAGGTTCAGCTATAATGAGAGAGATAAAATTTTGCTCAAGGAAATGCTAGTGAGAGATGTTGCATTGATTGCTGACCCTCCATCTCTTATGGTGCTGACTCTTATCTGCATTGGAAAAGGATATAAAACACAGGCACTGCTAGGTATTCAGAGAATGTTACATCCATCTGAAGCTGTTCATACTAATGGAAATGATCATTTTGTTCCAGAATGTGTAAATTGCAATAAGTAAGAAATCTGCAATTTGAAATTTATAGGAATATTTCATTTTTAAAACTCCTTTACATCATCAAATGATAGAGAAGAAGATAAAAAGCATCACTGCAATGCTTTCTTGGGCTTGCATGTTTTCACTGACTGAAGTTTGAAATGAGTTTCAGCATTAAGTAGAAAGATCCATACAGATGCAGGCTACTGGCCATTTTGTTTATTCTTAATATTTGTGGTAGATTCACATGTTTTAATAGCTACTGAGACTTTATTGATATGCAGCTTGGGATAAGAAGCTGTTGAAACTTTGTCATACTTTTCTCTGGTATCCTTACATAGTCACAAGATGCCAGTTATCAGGCTTTTTTATGCATCACATTCCAGCTAATCTTGAGATTCACTTTGAGTTTTCTTTTTTTTTTTATCATTTCTTTTTGCTGACAGATAATTGAAAAGATGGAGGAAAAGCAACATTTTAAAGATCAACAGCTTGACATAGCGGAGCACAAAGAATGAGCAGCAATTCTGAAGCTGGGACCTCTTAGACACACCAAAACCTTGTTTTTTCCTTTGGCTAGTTGTAGGATTTCTTTGACCCAAAATCACCAACTTTTAGTTACAAGAAACTGTGTGCCTTCAAAACATACTTCAAAACTGACATGAATACAATCAAGCCGAAACAGGCTCTTGCAACCTCTTCAATTTATTAGAAGTCCCAATGAAATATAAGTATTGTTGCACAAGAAATTGCTAGTAGGAGAATAATAATTAGGAAGGTCAGACGTCTAAATGTTTTTCAATCGAACTTGAAATGGTAGATGTCACATTCTTTTTTCTTGGAAAAGTTGGATTACAAAGTTCTCCTACCGTTGAGGGTACAGATTTTCAGCAAAAATAAAGAAAATCCTAAAAAAACTGACTGGTGAGATCTTTCAATTCTACCTTGTATATAAGAAAAGAGCCAGGTTTAGTGTTTTCCTTTCCTCTTGCCACATGGCTTCTTAATTATCTGACAAGTGGCAAGGTAAAATATTTCTTGCAAATTGTCTAAATCTATAAAGCTTCTCTTGTCCGAAGCCTTCTATTTCTTTTCCTTCTTTTGCCATTGCACTGTTACTGTAGCATGCTGTCTCATTGACACATGGCACTCTTGGTGAGTTTTTGAGCTTTCAGTCTTTCCTTTTCTTTTTATAGGCAACGGTAGATAGATAGATTGGATTGCATTGCACAATGACCAAATTTGGTCTGGCCTTGGCATTCAAGTATGAGGTCCAATTATTTTTATTGGATTTTTCAATTTGTAAGCTTTTGATAGATGTAATTCAATTACAAATTATTATTATTATTATCATTATTTCAATTTATATTTATTATGATGTCAATTTGAGAGAGTATTTTTCAGATCATCGTATTTTCAAAAACAAAAAGAAATATTTAAAATTGATTTCAAGCTCTAGGTCTTGGACAGATGTAATCCAATCATAATATTATTATCATTATCATTATTTGAATTTATATTTATTACGATTTGAAATATCATTTAAACTTATATTTCACAGATTAACTTGACTTTATTAAAAATCATAGAATTCTATTCGTCTTTTTGAAAGTTTATATTTTTTTTTATTTTTTTGCTACGTTGTTAATATAACTTTTGCTATTTTTGAAGCCGTCAAAAAATGATAGAAAAATTGTCACATTTTCAAAAATTAAAAGAAATATCCAAATCTGATAGCAAGAATTTTATTATTTTAATCTACATGCTAAAAAAATATTTAAACTTTCTTAATCAAACCTTGGCTATTTTTGAACTCGGAGGAAAAGAAAAAGATATCTTCAAAGTGGGAAAATGATAAAAAAAAAAGAAAAAAAGAAATTGGTTCCAATTTGTTATAAATGCAAAAATGAAATAGCCAACTAATAGAATATACACTTTCGAATCAATTTTATTTTAATTTATTGATATGTGAACATTTGTCTTTTATTTTGACAAAAAAAAATTTTGTTGAGCAAATGAATGCAATAATTTTTGAATGACAAAAAATATATGCATTTGTTTTTTTAAGGAATGGCAGGGTAAAATGTTTCTTGCAAATTGTCTGAATAAAGTTTCTCTTGTCCGAAGCCTTCTATTTCTCTTCCTTCTTTTGCCATTGCACTGTTTTTTTCTCAAATTGCCGTTGAATCACTTCGTAGCAGCAGAAAAAAGGAAGACTTCACTGGTAAATTCAAACCAAGTACAATCCCTAAAAGAAGCTGATTCTTGGGGCAAGTGCAATCACGTGCATGTGGAGGGTTATTGTGGTTCTAACCGAAAGAAAGTACAATGCTTTGTTCAGAAAATTAGTAGAACAGTAGCATCTTTTGTAAGTTCATATTCGGCTATCTGAGTGGAAGAAACGGAGAAGAGGAGATTTTGCTACCAAACCCAGCAGGTCAACATCCCTCTTCAAGCCTTCTATTTCTTTTCCTTCTTTTGCCATTGCACTGTTTCTTTCCCAAATTGCCGTTTAACCCTTTTCCTCCTTTCTCTCTACCACACGGCTCTTCTGAGCACAAATTCGGCGCATTTATCCTCAGCAAGTCCAATTCCAGCTGTCTATGCTACCAAACCCAGCAGGTCAACAACCCTCTTCAAACATGTAAAAAGTTTGGATATGACAACAGATTATAGGGGCCTAGGCTGTGCTTAGCACAGCCAATAACCTCCTAGTGTCATCTATAATTCAATAGATGGAGATCAGGTCCATGTGTCAAGCTGTTGAAGCAGGGTACTATTGAGCATGTTTGATTTACATGACTGCTATAATAGAACCAGCAGGACAAAAAAGGTTGGAGTATACAATATTCTTGATGTAGAATGAAAGGTGTGGATACGCAAATGAGATACAAGAGAAAAAGTTTCTGTTCAAGGAAACATTTGAAACTTTGTATGATTGAGTGATAATCCTGCTTCTGTTATTTTGCTGAATTTTTAACTTAACTTTTGCCTATTTCTCTTTCTCTATCGTATTGCTATATTATTAAATTCCAAGTTTCCGACCGTATTTGTGGTATAAAGTTCACGAAGTCTGACTGAATTCTTTTTTTTTTAAGTAAAGGGCCACAACATATGATTTCATATGGAACTAAGCCGATTAGAGATGATTGGTGCGTTAATTGATGAATCAATGACTGCATCTACTATGTAATATTAATATGTTGAATGCGTTAATTGTTGATTGTTAATTTTTGCAATCCATCCATTTTGTCTATATACAGATACACAAAATGAAATAAGTTTAAGATAGAAAGCACAGAATTTATCAAATGAAATATCTTCTGTACAATCAAGTGAAATAACTATTGTGAGATTTTCAAGTAACAAGTGCCCAAGTAGAGGTATGAATCACAACCCAATTATTTTGATTCATTCAAACTTGTCTACTAGTTTTAAATGGCTCTAAATGAGTATTCAATTAAATCTATTTAATTGGTTGGTAGTAACCAAAGCCGTTTGGGCCGTCGGCCACCACCAAAGACTTTATGTGGGAGGTCAAGGATTCAAATCTTGTCTCCCATCAAATTCATATGGGTAGGAGTATGAGCAGGGCTAGGCTAAACTAGTTGTTGTCGTCTAATAAAAAAAAATTGGTGGGTAGTAGGTTGATTCAGCTCATCCATTTATACCCATTTTAAAAAATATATACATTTAAACTCAGCTTTTAATGAGTATTAACCAAATAAAATTGAATTTATTATTAATCTATCAACAATAGAATACAGTTATTTTTTGTCAAACAACATGTAAAAAAATAAATAAAATTGTAAATGACTCATAAATGGTTAATTGGTTATAATGAATAATAGATATAAATAAATAAATAAATTATATTCATTATTCAATTATGCCCGCTCAACCGCAGTCCGACATAATTGCCATAATTTACAACTCCACTTGAGGGATTGGTAGCGACTCAATTATTTTAAAAAAAATAAACTTGACTAAAGCAAAGCATTGCATAATGATAATGCAAAACAAAGGACGTCCTTTTCCTATATCAATCTGTCCATTTGTTTTCCATTTTTTGTTGTGGCCACTGGCCACTACTTCATTGGATTCTTGTGATCTCACATTGACCAAGTCTATGCTCAAAAGTCCGGAGCAATAATAAACTTGCCTTCTGTGGTGGCCTGTGCTTCATTGGAAGCAAACTCGGTGCTGCCGCGGTTCCGTGTGATTCAGCTCCATTATTATATTTTTTTGCATTACGTGACACAAATTACATCACATTGTCATATTCATGGAAAAAGCAAAATACTTAACATATATTTAATACAATATTATAATTTAATTGTACATCATAAATATAAATATTTATGACAATCATAACGAATTACACAAATCACAACAACATCGACGCCTAACCTCTTCATTGGATTGACCTGAGTCTACCCTCAAAAGTCTGAAGCAATAATCAACTTACTGGGCCAGATCAATAATGCACTCTGGGCGGGATTGAATAGGAACGTACGTTAGATGTTGTACAACCTACTCTAATCTAGTCTAAGGGAAGGGGCAAGGGGATGATCAACTAAGACCAGCCACATATTGTGGCCAAATTGTGGAAGGCAGGGGTAGATCCCCTGACCTCCGTAGATCCCCTGACCTCCAGCATCACCATTATGGTGATGACCACTGGACCAAATGGCCAGTGACGAATAGGAACAGGAACGTACAACCATAGTCACTATGCATGGTAGATGCATTTTACTTTTTGTTTTATTTTATTTATTTATTTATTTATTTGTATTTTTAGGCTAATCTGGCTAACCTTTAACTTTATCCCTAATTTTCATTTAGCCGAGATTTAGAGAGTGATAAAGGAATAAGCACACCTTCCGATAATTTTTTATTTTATTTTTTTCACACGATAATTTTTTTCCTGTGGTGTCCAAACTTTAACTCAAATTTATTTGCTTGTATTTTTGAACAATTTCCTAACCATGTTTCTAATTCTCTAAGAATAAGTTTTAAAAAAAGTTATTAAAAAAATACTTATTCACTTTACTTCATGATTGTATTTAATATTTATGATTCATACTACGCATTAATCACAGAACATCATTTAGTTCCTCAACAAATTTATAGAAAAATATATCTTAGGGTGAGTACTTAAAACCTTTCACACCAGAAGCCTGTCAATTCATGTCAAAGTAGAAGAATGTATACTTATAGTCAGTCAACTGTTCAGGGCAACCATGTTTTTGAAGCTCGCCATTTTTGGCTGAGGGTTGTTAGGGGTTTGTTGGCACTAGATGCTAGGGAATGTCCCTCGATTCGATGTGGATATGTCAAGAGTTTTTTTGTCAAGGACATTTGGTCAAAAGCTTAAGCTTTTTGTATTTTGGTACGATGAAATAAATTAAGGATGACGTCCCTCTCCGAGTTTGGGATTTTTTTGGCCAAAAAAAAAATTCAGTCAACTGTTCACACGAAATCTCTGCAACATTTGATTATGCTTTAAGATTCATTATGAGAAAAACAAATCTAAGCCTACTGATAGAGCATGCTTGTTACAAATTAGAGTGACCAGTATTTACACTTCACAAAAGTATGCAAAGCAAAATTTAAGAGCAAATTGCAATACATCATTCTGCAAGTCCAAACACAGTCTTCTACCCATTTCTGATACTTAGGCCCGCCAAATTTACATGGCAGAAGCTAATTTGTATGGATCACCAACAGCATTTATCTTGATAAAGTTTCATGTGGAAGGAGAAAAAAGTATTGCAATATTTATCAGTACCGTGCCCGACCATCCCTCTGCACCACACACAAAAAATGAAGAGAGTCTTGTCGGCAATGTGTTACTATTGTTAGATCATCAAAAAGTTGTAGAAATTTAAAATTTGGATTATAAATTTTTCTAATGGACATGAACGCCGTTATACTTCTAAATTGTATTTAACTTATCATGTAAATATACACAATCATAACTATTGTATTATCTACATTTTGATACTTTTTCAGATTAGCTATACTTTTCTAAAAGACTAACACATGAGACCCCTTTTAACTAACCAAACCGTACTTATATGTACGAGTAATAACTCACAAGTTTTGCACGTGATTATATTTTTCCCAAAAAATTATATTTTTTGGTATTAAAATATTTTGACAAATGCTAATTGTTAACATCATAAAAAAATTTTTTTGTTCTTTGAAAGTGGTTTTTTGAAAATATCATTTACATTAAAATCATGAATTCGATATTTGTCAAAATAGTTTTTGAGCTTTTTTGATAATATTGATACCCATAATATCATTACATAAAATCATAATATTACAATCTATTCTAAATCAAAAAATATTGTTAAGCAAAGATCATACCTCTAGACATTAAATGTTAGAGCAGCCAATAGAGCTTATAAACATTCGTAAAATAAATATTTAAACAATAGCTTCAGTTGGCATTAAAGCAAATAAATTGACTTGTTTTATTTCTATTATTCTAGGTTACCTTTTGTGCCTTGTGTTCATCTCTTAGCTTCAATCTCTTGACAAAATCATTTACTAGTCAGAGTTTACATGTGTCTTGATTGAATTAACATCAATGGAGGAAGTTCTAATGAAATCATTTAATTTTAACAATTGAAAAGATGAGATCTGACCAAAATATTGAATGTTTTGGCATGATTTCAATAAATTTTGATTACTTGTACTTTTTCTTAAAAAATTATTAGTACAATTATAATAAGTTGATTATTTATAACTCGAATACAGGACTAGCTCTTTTTATATCAAAAATTTGAGTAACCTGAATTTTCATACCAAGTAAAACTTAAGTCTTTATATTGATGTTGTTCACATGCGTTACTATGCCAATTTTGCATGCAATATGAGTTGAAATTGTTATTCAAAATTGTTCAAAATGAAATGAGATACCCTATTCTTTGATAAAGTAGAAATGAATTTTTGGAATATGAACTTTCTCTGTTCATTTAATTGTTATGTTTGTTAATTATGGGAGGGTATATTCCGCCATAATTACTCCTAGTTTGTTGTTATTTTTTTATAGAGTAATTAAAATTTTATTAGCATAGGTGATGAGTTTATCCTTTTTATTCTTGTTTGTAGCTTTTATTCTTTTATTTTGGTGTGTATTTTCTTGTTTTTGTAATTATAAATCTATTTCAATTGTATTAATATTTTTGACCAACCATGAGTAGGTAAAAGAGTTTTGATTAGGAAAGAGTCCAAAATTGTACCAAAATGGGACTTAAATAGGATAAACTTGAGAGTTTTTGGTACAAAGAGTCTAAAATTGAGAGTTCAGGCACAATGTGCCCAAATTTGAAGTTTACAGTACAAAATAGAAAAGTGGTACAAGTTCTAAATTGTAAAATGAAGTTTATCCCTCCAATAATGCAGCCAATAACACAGATTAGTATTCTAATGGTCTCAACCCAACAACTACTTAAACAAATCACTATTCCAATAATGCAGCAAAGTGACGTTAGTCCCTCCAATAATGAAACTCTTTTTTACCAACAGCATCTTTCTTTGATTAAGTTTTAAGTGGATGAAGAAAAAGTCTTACGATATTTATCACTACCAAACTCCATCACACATGCCAAAAAGAAAATGTGTCTTACCAGCAATGTATATGCAAAAAAGAGTCTTGACAAGTTACTGTTGTTAGATCATATTAAGAAAGTTGTAGAAATTTGAAATTTGGGCTAGAAATTTTCTAACAAGCATGAGAACTAATTACGCTTCTAAATTATATTTAACTTACCATGCATATATACACAATAACAATTATTGTATCATCTGCATCTTGAAACTTTTCTAAATTAACTATACTTTTGTAAGAAACTAATAAATGAGACCTCTCTTAACTACAACCCATTGAGTACTAATTAATCAAACCATATATATATATATATATATATATATATATAGCCAGATATATGCTTCAAAAAAGTTATTGCAGCTTGCGGTTGTTCAGTTGATCTTCACCACTTAGGCCCCATTTGGGGTTGCAGTACTGTTGGTAAAAAAGTACTTTTAAGTTGTTTAGTGAATATCATTCCATAAAATTAGGAGGGGAGATTTTGGTGTTAAAAGTACTTTTAGCAAAAGTTCAAATTTGGTGCTTTTAGAGTAGTTTTTTATGATTTAAAAAATAAAATAATAAAGTTAATCATTTTATCCTATATTATGAACTAAATAAAAAGATAAATACATATCAAAAATTTCAAATTACTCATTATCCAATACAATAAGTACTTATTGAACTATGTCTCCAAACAAATATCTAAAACACTTAAACACTCAATAAGTACTTTTATTAAAAGGCCTATTAGGGAAGCACTTTTTAATAAGCTACCGCAATGTTAAATGGGTCCTTAATGCTGTAGTAAACGTGACAAATTCTCTTATGCTCATACCTCAAGCTTTCCTCTTTTTGGTCATTTCAGTTTCTCGCGGTTTCCTCGCTTTGTCCACCAGGCAACAAATAAGGGTATTTATAGGTTTTTCACTTCAATTCCACACTTTAATTTTCTATACACGTTTGGATTGCTATTTTTAAAAATTTTTTATAGAAAAATGTACTGTAGTAAAAGATAATTGAAAAATGTGCTTACAAAAAACGTAAAAATTTTTGGAGAAAAATTATAATTCAAACACTTTTCAGTTTTTTCCCTTTTCTTAGGCACACTTTTATCCTTAATATAACAATTAAAACTACAGTTGTGTTTCAAGGACTGATAGTAGTTTACTTGAGGCAGTCTAGATTACATTCATAAGTGAATAAAGAATATCTCTAAAAATACTTTTTGGTGCTTAAGCAGTACAAATCAAAATGAATTTGTGTTAGAAAATCATGACATCGATGTGAAAAAAAATACGCTAATTCAAGCGTAAACAAAAGAAAGAATATTCCAAGAATGCATATTTTTCCATTCTCATAAACACATTTAAGAGGCAAATACTATTATGTACTTGTTGAGAGACGTTATAATACAAATCACCATGTTATAACAAGCATAATGTTTTGCTTCTACATATGATATGACACTAATCATGGTCAACGTGAAAACAATCAGGAAACAAAAAGCAACTGAAAAGTAAATTTTATGTACTTAGTCATTAAGTTGAGTGCACCTACAAAATTTGACAGAAAAGTAATTTTTATGTACTTAGCCATGAAGTATCAATTGGGACTCTCGGAAGCAGAATGAACCAATCATATGATTGGATGAGAAATTTTATGTCGAACAACTACTATTCATACCTAATAATATTAGGTGGCAAGTCAACCCATTTAATTAAATTTATCCATGCACGTCCATGAATAAATGGGTATGGGTATCTTAAGTTTTTGCATATGGGTATAAATGGGTTACACAATAATACCCGTTCAATAAATGGGTATTATTGGATAACCCATCAAATCCAATTAACCCCATTTAGAATTGTTTTTCCCCAAATCTCCTCTCTTTCCCCGCCCATTTTTTTTTTTCAGATTTTTCATTTTGTTATGATGTTAACTACTTTTGTTTCATTATTATTATTATTTGTTGGTTTTATTTATCATTTTATTTTCTCTTAATTTGTTAACTTACTCATTTTTTAGCATTACCAATTTATGATAACTTTTAACCTCTTTTTCTACATTTCCAAAATGAAATTTTAAATTTACATATGAAAAAAATATTAGGGGTTCAAAAATTTTGGATTAAGTTTTTATGTTAATTTTTATAGTACTTAATTTAAATTTTTATATTCTTATTATTCAATTATTAAATAGTATGTAATTTTGCGACATAGAGTACGGATACGAAAAAAATGGATAATTAGGCTTATTGAAGATTATAAGTAATTATTTAAAACTAATAATGGGTGCAAAGAGTGGTATAAATTGATAACTTAGTTTGCAAAAAATGAATTTAAATAAGTTTACAAGAAGTTAAAATAAATGGGTTATAAATGGGTAATTGAGTTACCCAATTCATTTTTTGACTTACCCATTTATACCCATCTAATTAAATGGATATAAATAGGTTGACTCACTTATACCCATTACCCATTTCACCCAATCCAAACCTGGCCAAGTCACCCATTTTGACACCTCTACCTAATATGGATTTGGATATATATATATATATATATAGTATGGATATTTAAGAATTCCACTTACTAATTTACCTATTAAGTAGAGTCCATTTGGTATGTTAAATAACATCAAATGGAATAACTACTAAACATGTTTAATAGTTACTTCGGACTGACATAAAATTTTCTGAATTGGATGAATGCTGGAATCTCCATTGCCACATGGATCCCTTTGCTAGATAATTTCAATTTTTTTTTTCTTTTTTCTACTTCATCGTCTTTCTTTCCTTCCGGCTAAATTGGAATTTGCCAATTTGGGAGTCCAGGACCCATTAAAAGTTAAAGACATCAAATTTCGCGGGTCCCATTTGTGGATGTTGCTCCGTGTTCCTCTTTGCTACAGCCCGAAAGAATGATAGTCCTCAATTAAAATACCAGCCCTATTACCTGAAAAAAGACAGAAGGTAAAAAAATAAAAAACCTATGTAACAAATAAGCATGACCTCCTTAATTCTCAGCTAAACAATCCTTTCATTAGTTTTTAGTATTGGACAATCCATCTGTTTGCATTGTACACGTAGAATTTGAAAATTGCCTCTATATTTTTAAGTGTTTTTAAAATGGTCTGTCTAACTTGTGGGTCACCAGTTAAGATGCATTTCAAGTGTTATATTTTTTAGAAATATAAATTTAATTAAGGAAAGTAAACAAATACAAAGGTATGGTAGTTAAGATAAAATGGGGAAAGTATATAAATGCAAGAGAAGGTAATAATTATTAGTATATATATATATATGATATGTTAGATGAATTTTAAATGTGTCAACGGGTGCTCTCAGAGCATCTATTAGAAAAACCTTTAAAAAAACAATTTATAAAAAAAGGAGCAACTAAATTTGAGTTAATATGTGTATATATATCATAGGTTAGGTGAATTTTAAGTGTGTTAAAGGGAGTGCTCTTAGAGTACTCGTTAGAAAAACTCTTTTTTTTTAAAAAAAAAAATACAATTTATACATAAAGGAGCAACTAAATTTGAGTCAATAGTTGAACATAAATTTCTTTTTGGAGCACAAAATCATTTTCTTGAATTGCATTCTACATTTTTAAAACTAAGCTGTACCTCCGTAAACATTTAATTAGAGCTTCATGCTTGCGGCAATATTATAGAGAGAAGGCTCTGGCTGCTTCTCTGATTGATTTACATTGTGATTTGAAGAGGTGATTTTTGGTGGATAGATGGACCGACCTAAATCAGACCTCTCTGAGATGAAGTGAGGGGTATCCTCGTGTCCGAAGTGGATGGCGGGGCTTCTCCCCTGGTATCACTCCGACGATTAAGTTAGTATGAGAACGAGAAAGATAATAGTATATGAGAATGAACAGTGTATCTTACTTGTTGGGAGTGTGTGGGGTATTTATAGAGTGAGAGTGGAGGGCAGGACGGAGGTCTTATGCCGGTGGGACCCATGTCCTGCCATTACGGCTCTGCTCCCTGTCAGATGGCCTGACTCTGACACTGTAGCCGCCTGGATAGGGTGACGGGGAGTCCTTTGCAGTAGCCATTAAGTGCAACAGTGCTTTTCAGATAAAGCACACTGGTCCCGGGTGATGTCACCTGACATCATTAGCGTGCAGCTGAGGTGAAGGTGCCGAGGTCACCTACCCGGTAGACTAGGGATTTAGCCGAGCTTAGGGGATATGCCCGAGACGCGGATGAGCTCTGATGAAGGACGAGGTGAGTTCACCTCGGGCATGAAGGATGGCCGAGGTGAGCATCCTCAATAAGCCCCCCAAGCCTCGGGAGCTCCGGGCCAGGGAGGTACCGAGGCTTCCTTGGGCCGAAGTTGTAGAGAGCCGGAGTCCCGAAACTGCCCCGGAAGATGCGGGGACGCGACACGCGGACGTGTCAGTTGACAGGACGTGGTCACTGGTAACCGTCGCGTCGTGAAGTAGTGGGACGTTTCTTGCAGGGTGTCAGCCGAAAGGACGGGGCATTAATGAGGAGAGAGGGAGGCACAACGTTCTGAGTTCGAACGTGGCCGTCCTTTCGCATTCTTGCCGCCTCTTCATATTCCGCCCAAACCCTTATAAATAGGGGGGGCCCCCTCACCGCACTTCTCACACCTTTCATTTTCATTTGAGATTTGCAAGTTCACGAGCGTAGCCGAGATCAGTTCTTTCAGCCGAGGTCGGTCTAGTAGCCGAGATCAGAGCTGAGGTCATCAACTTCGTCCAACTCCGTAGGCAATAGTAAGTACCCTTCTTCTTTCTTATTTCGTCTTTCACCCATGGCCAAAACGGCTAAGACCCACAAAGAAACCGTGACTCCGAGTTACCAAACCGAGGTGAGGCCGGATCCTGGGGAAGAAGCGACGACGTCCAGCTCGGAAGGGTCGACCCCGAGTTCTGAGAAGGATCGACCGAGGCGGTCCGCGAGGGGGACCTCGGAATTGGAGTCATCCGAGATGAGCGATGGTGGCTCCGAAGTGGCCTATGATGAGGAACTCGGCGTCGAGATACCACACGACGAGGACGCACTGGAGCCTGTCGCTCCCGAAGATACATCCAACATCGACTTCGGCAAGATGCCGAAGTTTAGAAGTCGAATCGGAAGAGATAGGGTCGTGAAGGTGATAAACAAGTACCCTTTCCGGTCGGGGTACGAGATCACACCGCCCGGGGTGGATGACTCAGCCGAGAAGCCCCCCATTGGCATGGTGGCCATCTATGTCCAACAGTTGGAGGCCGGGCTGAGGATGCCTACGTCGAGGTTCTTCAGGGATCTGCTCCGTCACTTCGGCGTGAGGATTACCCAACTCGCCCCGAATGCGATCCGCATCATTATTGGGTTCGAGATGCTGTGCCGACATCAGGAGGTGACTCCGTCTGTCGACCTCTTCCGCCGATGCTATACCCTCAAGGCGCACGGGACAGACAAGGGATGGTTCTATGTTGGCAATCGGAACAATGCCATTCCGAAGTTGGTGGTCGGCGCTCCCAGCTCAATCAAGAATTGGAAGCGCGACTACTTCTTTGTGTCCGAGGTGGACTTCCCCAGGGGCTTTTGGTGGAGGCCAATCAAAGCGAAGGCCGATCCCTCTGCTGGGGATGCCAAGGAGGAGGACTTCCAGAAGCTGATGGGGTCGGGACTTCGGATATACAGTCTGGACTACCCCGAAGCCGTGCTGGTTGACGGGGGAATTAGCCGAGCTTTGATCCCTCCTGACAAGACTCCCTTCACCTCCACTAAACTTAAGATACCTTGTAATTTTCTTTCATAGCTTTGATTTCACTTCGGCTAAGGCACATGATAATATTTGCTCTTTGTGCAGTGACCAAATTGTCCGACATCATCACGTCGAGCTCAGGTGCCGAAGTGGCGAAGAGGTCGAAGAGGAAGAGTTCGGGCGAGACATCGGCGCCCCCGCCCAAGAAGAAAACACAAGGGCAGCCTCCCAAGACGTCGGCCAAGGAGACCACCCCCACCACGGCAGCTCAGAGCAGTTCGGCTGCTGCTGCCACAGGGTCCACTTCGGTACCAGAGGGGGTGCCACTAGGGGTGACCACGGCACTTCCACCTCAACATGGCCGAAGCAAACAGCTGAAAGCTCCGGTCAACGCGGTGACGGCGACTTCGCTCTGGAACCGGTACCATAGCCCCCCAGTGTATTCTGGGAAGGATAAGTCTCACTCCGGCGGGCAGTGGTGTCCGGATTGGTCGCTCAAGGTCAACGACCGATGCTCGAATCCTCGGGTCGCCCAAGACCTGGTGATGCAGTCCACTCTGCCAAGAGACTTGGACTTCACAAGGAAGCTGACCCCGGCCGAGATGCTCCAAAGCGTTATGGTGACCACGGCCTCCAGAACAGCCTTTGTGGCCGAGATGGCACATCGGTACTGCGAGTTGCTCGAGGAGCAGGACACCGGCAAGCTGCAAGATCAGATTGTCAAGTTGAAGAAGAAGCTGGTGGTGTCTGAATCTGAGAAATCCGAGCTTCAGAGGCAGCTCAAGGAGGCCGAGGCTAAAGGGGAGGAGGCCGAGATCACAACCAACAGTCTGAGGTCCGCTCTTGAGGAAGAGCAGAAGAGGGCCGAGGAGGCGAAGAAGAATCACGAACAATCCCTTGATAGCGCGAGGACCTCGGCCGTCGAGGATTTCCGGAGGTCCGAGACCTTCATTGGGGATCTCGGCCAGCTGACAAGGCCATCCTTCATGCTGGGCTTCACTTCGGCCATAGACCAGGCCGCAGCTCATCTGCCCTCCGAGGCTTTGGAGTCATTGAGGAACAGTGCTCACTATAACGAGGACTCCACGGAGCTGTGCGATCGGATGGCCGAAGGCATCCGAGCCGGGAGGAACCTGGCCGAGGTTCAAAACGAGTTCAACAAATGGCTGTCTGAACTCGACGAAGCGTTCGAGGAGGAAAGAGGAGAAGAAGCCGATGTAGGCCTCGGCGAAGGGACGGGTGAAGTGCCTGGAGGGAACATCGGCGAAGAGCATGGAGAAGAGCTTCACCCCGGTGGAGAGGAGGCCGGAGAGAAGGCTGCCCAGGAGGGAGCCGAAAAGGGGAATGGAGCCGAGACAGGGGTCTAGGCTCGTGGGTCTTAAAGGGGTGGCCGAGGTGGAGAGCGCTTAGTAGCACTCCGACCTCGGCCTTGTATTTTTTGTAACGCTCCTTTGTTGAATGAAAGTTTATTTCTTTTCACCTCCGCACTTTAATTTCTTGCTTTGACTTCGTCTGTTTTGACTTCGTCCCTTGCTTGTCCCCCCTTATTTTTTAATAACGTGAAACCGATGTTGAAAAATAATGTAAGATCCGAAGTCATATCTTGATTAAAAATTCAAGCACAATACATTTTGAGGTTCTCGGCGTGCCAAGACCTCGGCACTAGTGAGCCATCTCGGTAGCTCAGTTTACAATATCCCTTGAGATCAGACTCCACAACTCGGTAAGGGCCTTCCCACTTCGGGCATAGTTTCCCTTGCGGTTCAGCTCGGCTGACTGAGTTTTTCCTCAGAACCAAGTCTCCAGGCTGGAATCGACGGTGCCTGACACGGGCATTGTAGTAGTGTGCCACTGTGCTCTTGTAGGAAGCTATCCGGGCTGAGGCGAGGTCCCTTCGCTCATCGACGAGGTCGAGATCCAACTGCCTTTCTTCGTCGTTAACCTCGGCTGCATAGGCTGCGAGCCGAGGGCTGGGGGTAAGGATCTCGGCAGGGATGACAGCCTCGGCTCCGTATGTTAAAGAGAAGGGGGTCTCTTGCGTGGCCGACCTCGGCGTGGTCCGATAAGACCAAAGGACACTAGGGAGTTCTTCGACCCAAGATGTTCCAGCTTGGTGTAGTCGAGTCTTGAGGCCATGCAAGAGAGTTCGGTTGAAGTTTTCTGCTTGGCCGTTGGCCTGGGGGTGGCCTACCGAAGTGAAATGTTGTTTGATGCCAAGGTTTGTGCACCAAGTTTTAAAGGGGTTCTCGGCAAATTGCCTCCCATTATCCGAGATGATTACCTGTGGTATGCCGAAGCGGCAGACGATGCATTTCCAAAAGAATTTTTGAATTGCCAGCCCGGTGATGGTCCTCAGTGGCTCGGCTTCAACCCATTTGGTGAAGTAATCCACAGCGGTTACCAGGAAGGTATGACCCCCGACGGCTCTGGGGAAAGGACCTATGATGTCTGTCCCCCATTGCTCGAATGGCCAGGGTGAAGTGATGGGAACCATGAAGTTGGCGGGCTGGTGATACTCGGGCGCGTGGACTTGGCAGGAATGGCAGCCGAGAACGAGGTTCTGGGCGTCTTGTCGAACCGAGGGCCAGAAATATCCAAGAAGCAGAGCCTTCTTGGCTAGCATTCTGTGGCCGACGTGAGCTTCACACAAGCCCTCGTGGATCTCTTGAAGGACGTGGCGTCCTGTCTCGGGAGTGACACACCTCAGCCATGGGCCGAGGTAGGAACGTTTGTACAGCTCTCCATCGCGGAGAGCGTACCGAGCCGCCTTGCGTTGTATTTTTCTCGCCTCGGCTCGGTCTTCAGGGAGGACTCCTTGACCCAAGAAAAGGATGAACGGGGTCATCCATGATTCTTCAGAGTGCACGGGGCAGGCCACCTCTCCCACGTATCCTGGTTCACTCAGGACTTCCACTAAGACAGTTTTGTTGAGGTCAGAGAATGACGTAGAAGCCAGCCGGGATAAGGCGTCGGCTCGCTTATTCTGGGAACGGGGTATTCTTTGGATTTCGAAGGACTCGAAGTACGCCGTGAGTTGGTGTACTTTGGAGAGGTATCGTTGCATGGTCTCATCCTTGGCCTCATACTCACCAAGGACTTGGCGTACGACGAGTTGGGAGTCACTGCGGACGTGGATTTGTTGTGCGCCGAGCCTTCGGGCCAGCTGAAATCCAGCGATTAAGGCCTCGTACTCGGCTTCATTATTGGTGGCTGGGAAGCCAAAGCGGAGGGCGTAAGAGCACACTTCTCCCTGAGGTCCTTCCAGGAGAAGTCCAGCTCCGCTACCGTCCCCATTAGAGGATCCATCCACATACAATGTCCACAGGGATGGGGTGCTCACCCCGGCAAGGGAAAAGGTGGACTCTGGACCTTCCGTGAAGGTGAGCTCGGCCAAGAAGTCGGCTAAGGCTTGAGCTTTTATGGCGGTGCGCGGCTCATACGACAGGTCGTACTCCCCTAACTCGACGGCCCACTTAGTGAGGCGCCCGGAGGCCTCGGGTCGAACCAGTATCTGTCGGAGAGGCTGGTCGGTCCGGACGGATATGGGATGAGCCAAGAAATAGGGCTTCAGCCGCCGAGCGGCGTGAACTAGCCCCAGCACCAGTTTTTCCACCTAAGTGTATCGGGTCTCCGGTCCGCGGAGAGCTCGGCTGACATAGTAGACGGGCACTTGGGTGCCCTCATCCCGGATAAGAACAGCGCTGACGGCCTCATCGGCTGCGGAGAGGTAGAGGTAGAGCTTCTCCTCGGGCCGAGGTGAAGCGAGAGTGGGTAGGTGATGGAGGTATTGCTTCAGTTTGTCGAAAGCAGCCTGGCACTCTTCCGTCCAGGCAAACTGATCAGCCTTCTTGAGCACCTTAAAGAAGGGCAGAGCTTTCTCAGCTGATTGGGACAGGAAGCGATTCAGCGCGGCCAGGCGTCCATTTAGCCGTTGGACTTCTCGGATGTTCCGAGGTGGAGACATGTCCTGAATGGCTTTCACCTTGTCGGGGTTGGCCTCGATTCCCCGGTGGGAAACCAGATACCCCAAGAATTTTCCCGAGGTGACGCCGAAGACGCACTTCTTGGGATTCAGCTTCATCCTCGAGTCTCGCAGGACACCAAAGACTTCCCTCACGTCTGACAGAAAGGATGAAGTGGCGAGGCTTTTAACGAGGATGTCATCCACATAGGCCTCCACATTGCGGCCGATCTGATTCTGGAAGAGTCGGTTGATCAGCCTTTGGTAGGTCGCCCCGGCGTTCTTTAGCCCGAAGGGCATGGTAGTGTAACAATAAGTACCTCGGTCGGTGTAGAACGCCGTTTTCTCTTGGTCCTCCTCACTCATTCCTATTTGGTGGTACCCTTTGAAGGCATCTAGGAAGCAGAGGATTTCATACCCCATCGCCGCGTCGACGAGGGCGTCTATTCTCGGCAGAGGATAGCAATCTTTGGGGCAGGCCTTGTTGAGGTCGGTGAAGTCGACACACATTCTCCATCCACCGGTGTCCTTTTTGACCATGACTGGATTGGACAGCCAGGCGGGATATTGGACTTCGTGGATCATCTTGGCCGGCAAGAGCTTGTCGACCTCATCCGATATGGCCTGACTACGTTCGGGGCCGAAGTGCCTTCGTTTCTGTCGCACAGGTCGGGCCTGTGGGTCAACGTTGAGTTGGTGGGTCATGAGTTCGGGTGGCACTCCGACCACTTCATCCGCGGACCACGCGAAGACGTCTCGGTGGTCTTTGATCAGGGAGATCATTTCTTCTTTCAGGGGTGAGGGTAGTCCAGCCCCTACTTGGACCACTTGGTCAGGTTTCGCTTCATCCACTACCACCAGTTCCACCTCATCCCCGGGCTCCAGCCTGTTGGGCTCTTCTGCCTTCTGAGGGTCGATGCGGTCTATGGAGAGGACCGCTGGCCTCTTTTCTTCTGACCTCGGTGAGGGCCGGTGGGTGACTGCTGCTTGAATGGTGGCGAGGTAGCACTCCCGGGCGGCGCCCACATCGCTGCTTACCTCGGCCACCCCCGCAGATGTTGGGAATTTAAAGCTCAGGTGGTAGGTGGAGTATACGGCTCTCAAGGCATTGAGCGTGGGCCGGCCTATCAGCATATTGTAGGGGGAGTCTGCTTTGACCACTGCAAAACTGACAGGCACAGTTCGGCAGCGTGGATGACGCCCGATTGTTACCACCAGGGTCAACATGCCTTCCGGGTGGACGACGTGTCCCCCGAATCCCACGAGGGGAGTTCTGACAGGAGTGAGTTGCTCCCTTGTCAGCTTCAAATCTTCGAAAGTCCGGTAGTACAAGACGTCTACCGAGCTTCCGGGGTCTACGTAGACCTTTTTGACTACGTAGTTGTTGGTGAGGACTTCAATCACAAGAGCTTCATGATTGCTGGAGGCCGCAGGAACGGGGTCAGCGGGGCCGTAGGTGATGACCTCGGACAGCCGAGAGCTCGGCTCGGCCACCTCCATCTCGGCCTGGCGGTAGGTCCGCTTCCGGGAGTTCTGGCTGTCTCCTCCCGTTGGTCCTCCCGCGATGGTGTTGATCACCCCGGCGATGTTGGGGCCGTAGCCCGGTGAGCCATCGCGTGGGGGCTGCTTGTCCTCCCTACGGTCTTCGGGACCTCGGCAATGCATGTTCGTGTCCCGTCGGTCGTCTCGGCGGGGGCCCCGGTTCTCCCGGTGGGAGACGCTTCGGTTGAAGCCTCCATCCTTGCGGACGAATTGCTTCAGGTATCCTTGCCGGATCAAATTTTCGATTTCCCGCTTCAGGTCATTGCAGTCCTCAGTCTCGTGTCCTACATCACGGTGGTAGGCACAGTAGAGGTTCGAGTTCCTCTTATCTCTCCTCCCCGGAATTTCGGGAGGGTTGCGGCCGAGGTGATTCTGCCTCATCACAGCCAGGACGTGGGTCCGGCTCGAATTGAGGGGCGTCAGCTCGGCGTCCGAGGTGGACGATCTGCCTTTCACGATCCGGTCGAAGACACTTCGGCGGTCTCGGGGTTGGTTTGAAGTGCCACTTGGGCCTGGTTCACCTCGGCCAGTGTCTTTCCTCCTCCGCGGATCTTGCCCAGTACGAGATGCTTGGGCTTCTCGTTTCATGCGATTTACATCTTCACTTCGGATTCCCTGGTCCACTCTTTCCCAGAGCTCCCGAAGTGTACGGGGGTACTGCCGATGGATTTCGGTGTTGAAGATCCCGGCCACTAACCCGTTGGTGAAGGCAGCAATAGTTACTTGCTCGTTCTGGTCAGGTATCTGTACATTCTCCTCGTTGAACCTTTGGGCGTACGAGCGAAGTGACTCGCCCTGACCCTGTTGCAGGTTCAAGAGGTAAGCTGAAGTCTTTGTTATTGGTCGAGACGACACAAAGCGGTGGATGAACCGGTCTATCAGCTCATCTAGGGAGGAAATGCTCCCTGGTTCTAAACTCCAGAACCATTTCCGGGCGGTCCCGTGCAGGAAGATGGGGAAAGCCCGACAGATCACGGCGTCAGGGACGCAGTAAAGTCGGAATGCGGAGATGAAGGCGCGGAGGTGATCCTCGGGGTCACCTCGGCCGTCATAGGTGTGCAAATTTGGTAGCTTAAAGTTCGGGGGCACCATCTCCCCATTGATGTCATCCGTGAAGGGCGGAGCCCTCATGTAGTCAGAAGCCAGGCCTCCGGGACGCCGAGGTGGGTCCTCGGCTCGTTTTCCCAGTAGTCCCCGAGAAAACGCTCGGGAGATGGAGGCAATCTTGGAGGTTGCCTTGGATGAGGCTCGCCTGGAGGTGCTCCGAGATAGACGCCCATCTTCGGAGTCCTCGCCTGAGGGCACTTCAGGGGACTTCGTCGGTCTCCTCTTGGAAGACTCGGCTTTTTCTTTTCCCTGCCTTTTGAGGTACCTTCCTAGCTCCTCAAAAATGTTAGGGTTGTCTGATACAAACTCGGCCATCTTGGCGATGGCGTCCTCATTGTTGGGCTGGGTCCTTTGGGACCCTGGCTCTTCAGATATGCGGTCTTGCTGGGCACCCGAGGTCTGCCCAGCCCCAGTTGAGGGAACTCTTCCGCTTCTGGAGCGCGTGGATCTCATTTTAATAGCTATCTCTTTCCCACAGACGGCGCCAATTGAAGAGGTGATTTTTGGTGGATAGATGGACCGACCTAAATCAGACCTCTCTGAGATGAAGTGAGGGGTATCCTCGTGTCCGAAGTGGATGGCGGGGCTTCTCCCCTGGTATCACTCCGACGATTAAGTTAGTATGAGAACG
>NC_040041.1:38866517-38928097 GCF_003713205.1 Coffea eugenioides
GGTGTATTATCGTTGGATGTATCCTATAGAGAGGTACTGCTTGTAATTCTCATTATGCCTTAAATGTTTATTCCTTTTTTGCTTTCTTTGATTTGTGGAACTAATTAGAGAGGTTGGAATGATGATACTTTAGGTACTTAGGAACATTAAAATCTTATGTTCGAAATAAAAGTAGGCCTGAAGGTTCGATTGCTCAAGGCTACTTGGCAGAAGAATGCATTAACTTTTGCTCATTGTATCTTGCGGACTATGTTAAGACAAAATTCAATCGTCCAAGCAGAAATGAAGAAGTACATAAGGAAATTGAAGATGGTTTAGATATATTCTCTGAATCAGGACATCCTTTGGGGAGGGGCAAACCAACAGTCTTTGATGCTCATATCTTGAGTAAAGCACATCAGTATATTTTATTTAATTGTGCTGCTGTCACACCTTACATTGAGTAAGTTCAACTACAACTTGATGCATTAAAATTTTATTGTAGAATTCAATGCATGATTACAATTTTGACTCATGTACTTCTAGGCAGCATCGTAGATTGATAGAAGAAGGACATCCTCAAATTCCACAGCATCTAAAAGAGCGCTTGCACAGCGAAAATTTTGCATGTTGGTTTGCTGAACATGTAAGTAAAATTCTGAATATTAAGTACAATTTGAATTGTAGGACTTCAAATATAGTTTCATCTTCTTTTTTTTTTATTTATTTACAGATTGACAAGTTAGAACTTCCTCAAAATGTTTCGGTGTTGAGAGAGTTGAGGTTCCTTGCTAAAGGTCCAGATGTTGTTGGAATCCAACATGACAGGTTTGTTGTTAATGGATTTCGGTTTCACACCAAAGAAGTTGAGAAGAAAAGAAAAACGCAGAATAGTGGTGTTACAGTCAATGCAACAACATCCAATTTTGCAAGTATAAGGGATCAAAATCCAGTTTTGAGTGAACTAGTTTACTTCGGCGTCTTGAAAAAAATGATTGAATTAATTTACGGAGGTCGTCGGGTGGTGTTATTCGAATGTGATTGGATATCAAATGGTTCGAGAATTAAACAAGATGCTGATGGGTTTACTTTAGTCAATTTTGCAAACGTGAGGCCTCATGTTGAGCCATTTATACTCGCTTCACATGCATCACAGATTTTTTATGTGGAAGATCCAACTGATAAGGATTGGCAAGTGGTTATCTCTACCACTGCAAGAGCTGGATATAACATGGGCACAACTATGGATGTTGAGACATATTTGCAAAGTGATGTTGGCAATCCTGTTGTTGAGAATGAAAATGAGGAAATTAGTTGGGTTCGTAAGAATGGACTTGGGATTGAAGTTGATTTGTCCCAATATAATTTGATTTAGAATCTTTTATAGCTTTGAAGCTTACTGGCCCTATTCTTCTCTGTTTCAATTGCTAGGCCTAGGCTTTATTTCCTTTTGTCGATGGGTTTTGCATTTTTTTTTTGTATTTTACTAATATGACCGACATTCTTAGTTTTTTGTCATGTTAAGCCTTCTGACAGATGTGATAAAAGACTTGGTGTTATTAGTTAAAACTAGTGTATTAATTTGCCTCTTTAAGGCCTTTCTTTCATTGATACTCCCATGGTCCAGTTTTTGGATTTCTAGTCTTGGTTAGTAATCGTCAGTCTTATTCATAAAAATGGTATTGGAATGATTTTTCTTTTAATGGCATGACAACAATTGGCAATCGAGGCTATGATTTGGGGAGAACAATTGGCAACGTACGGAATGTGCAAATCATTTCAGACCAAACATAAAACTATCCAACTTTCCAAGGAACCCATTACTCATTTTAAGAGCCCAATGGGCTGGATAAATACTGGTCATTATTTTATAAGCAATTCCATTAATTGTAAGCTGTAATATTACATTTGTGAATCATTATATTATGGCCAATTCTTTTTCCCAATAAGCCGAGGTCTAATTTTTGATCAATAGAAATATTTTGAAACTTTAATCTATAAATTTCTTAAATAATTTTTTAATACCATGAAAAAATTATTTTTTAAACCAATAACAATACAAAAAGTTAATTCCGATAGAGCTTTCTAGTCCAACTGATCTTTGATCGAATTTAATCGGTTTAGTCACAATTTTAGATTATCCTTCAAAGTGAAAAGGAGACACGATCAAACCGATCAAGCACGATCGAATCGATCAAACCGATCATACTATATGTTTATGTTCAATCAATGCGTTGTAAGTGTAAGCCTAAGGTTAATCATTGAAAAGTTCAATATTAAGATCTTGTAAGTGATAGTAAGCTCTAATTAACACAAAGTTCAATGGCAATTGCTTTGGAATTGAAAACATTCAATATATATACATATGTGTTTATGTTCAATCAATGCGTTGTAAGTGTAAGCATAAGGTTAATCATTGAAAAGTTCAATAGTAAGATCTTGTAAGTGATAGTAAGCTTCTAATTAACACAAAGTTCAATGGCAATTGCTTTGGAATTGAAAACATTGAATATATATATATATGTTTATGTTCAATCAATGCGTTGTAAGTGTAAGCCTAAGGTTAATCATTGAAAAGTTCAATAGTAAGATCTTGTAAGTGATAGTAAGCTTCTAATTAACACAAAGTTCAATGGCAATTGCTTTGGAATTGAATATATATATATATATTCAATGTTTATGTTCAATCAATTCTAATCCCAATGTTTATCAATGGAAAGTTCATGTATTCACAAGTTAATTTTCTTGTTTCATAAACTAATTCGATCCTTCCAATGGCTTGTTAGACTACAAGCCGTACATAATTGCTAGCAGCATAAAATAAATTGAGTACCGAAAACATTTTGATTAAAAGAATGTTTTTTGTTAGCTTCTCAAAATTTTTAATTATTTTTATATTTTTAGTTGTTATATTACATTGTATATAGCTTTAACAAAATTTTTATTTGTTATATTTTTAGTTGTTATATGGTTGTAACAAAATTTTTGATTGTTATATTATATTGTATATAGCTCTTGCAAAATTTTTATTTGTTATATTTTTAGTTGTTATATTATATTGTATATAGCTTTAACCAAATTTTTAGTTGTTATATAGCTTGAACAAAATTTTGCCCAAACACACAAAAATTGTCATTAGTAGCGCGACAAATTGAAAAATTCAAGAGGCTTGACTAATTTACTTTGGCGTCATTAGTACCGCCTTTATTTCAGACATCTTCTCCCTCTCTCGTTGTCCTCTGCCTTTGTCCTCTCTCTCTCTTTCAAGCTCGCACCACCAATTTGAGTCAAATGCCGTCCATGAACTCGCACCCATTTGGGTAACTTGGTTGAGCTCGCACCATGCAAATCCCAAATTCGGCTGTTGTGTTGGCTTGGTGGCAAGAAATCAGAAATTAGGGCTTCAAAGCTTGGGTGGTGGGTGGAGTTCAGATCTTGAAGCTTGGGGAAACCGAGAAGTTAGGGATTCAAGCCATAGTTTGAGGTAATTTCAGTATTTTGTGTCTAATTTTGCATTGCATGATAGACATGTTCTTGCATTGCATGGTAGATTTAGTTTTCAGGTTATTCGATTCCCATCTCTGACAAGCACCTTCTCCGTTTCTGAGAAGCACATTTCTAGGTAGAGTGTTTGCTTTGGGGGGTGGTGGTGGTGTGAAAAGCTTTGGGGGGTGGTGGCGGTGTGAAAAGCACGTTTCTGAGAAGCACATTTCTAGGTGAGCCTGGTCGAATGGAGACTGCTACTGTGAACTGAATGTACAATTTCAACCATCTGTTTTTGGTGATGGGTTCTCGTTTTTAGTCTTTTACCGTGATGCTCTTCGTCTCCTTCCTGTTCTACGACTGTATTGTTTGTACTGTTACAATTGTATTGGATAAAGTGTTTGTGCATTTACTGTTAAGTGTCAACCCTTAACTGTGGATGTGGCTCTGGCAAAAAGAGAAGTAATTTGGTTTGGAATCGTCAATGCTACGTAAAGCTTGAGCTCTTGTTTAGATGAGACACTATCTTAGAACAATAGAATTAGTGTTCTTGATAAATGCAGAACCATGTCAGAATCTGGAAATAAAAGTATTCAGTAGAGCTTCATAACCGACCCGATTGCCATCCCTAAACATACAAAACCAAGAGTTGTATTTGTTGGTAGAATACATTATCCTCTGCAAGTTTTGGTTATCACATGGCCAAGTATATTTCGTTAATTCAAGACAATCATTTATTAGTTTGCTCCATTACTGAAGTTAAAATTACGTGGACTCTTCTACTTGCACCCTCATTGAGCAGAAGCATACCAACTTTTGATCATAGGCATCATTCTCAGAACAATATGGAAAAAGTTTCGTGTCTAGCGGTAGTAAATTCTGCATATCTTTCATGCTGAAAGGATGTAGATCAAAGCATTTCCCATGTATATTCTTGCAGTCACTTAAGCATGTAGCTTTCATTTCATTTCCAATTAGTTGCTGCATTGAATCATATATTCTCCATTTGTTTCTCTGTTCTGTTGATAGCTCCATAGTCTTCCCCTGGTTTATTCTTGAAGAATGCCATTTGTTACTTGTCATGCCAGTTTATTGTTCAAGTAGTACTTCTTTATAATAGCATTTGTAAGTTAAAGAAACTATAGGTAGAGTGTTTGCTTCAATAAATTTTAAACATTTACATTTGTCCCTTTCTTCACTCAAATATTATGCAGGTATGGCCCGTAGAGGTCGAAAATGTAAGCGCGCTGCAAATGGATTGAGAGATGAACCAATTGAGCAACCTCTCTTATGTTATGAAACAAGGCAGCAGCCTCCACTTGGAACAAGCCATGAAAATGTAATTGAACAAGTGCAAGGAGAAGCTGCTCGGGCACCTCAATCTGCAATTCAGAATTCTACATTGGGAATAATGCATGAATCAGGTGACCAAGTTACTCAACAAGCTGATGGAGGTTCGCAGTCACATGAGCAGTGCCAGAACTCTCCAATTCAACAATCTCCACTTGGAACAAGGCATGAAGCAACTGAAGAAAGTCCAAATTAGGATTCTCGAGGTCCACATTCCAGTGACACCACCTTCATGTCATGCAACTCGGACAATGCAGGTATTACTAACTATTTTGAACCAATTCCAGAAATGCATTTTGTTATGTTCATAACTTGCACCTTTTTCTTAATTTATACAGGAAAAGAAACTACAAATGATTCAAGTGAAGTACATCTGAAAACCCGAGGCCCTACATTTATGAAAGAAATTTGGGGTCGGCCTAAGGAACTTCCACGAATTGAGATTAAACTCGATGACAATGGGATCCCAATAAGTGAGAAAACCTCTTTCTCTGAATTCTTGGGTAGTTTGGCTAGGAATGGTATGTATTGTCCAATAGATGTTGAAACATGGCTTAAGATGCCAAGGAAACTTAAAATGGACATGTTAGAAGTGATAAAGGTAATGGTAGCTTTTGTATTATGTATGCTTTGTACAAAAATTACTGTGAAGTTGTGTTGATTTTCTTGTTGCTAACTACGTTTCAGGAAAGGTTTGCTTTGCCTATGGGACTGGAAGCTTGGACCTTAAGATCTATTGGCAAAAAAATGGAGAAGCTGGAAGGCAAATTTAAAGGCTAACTATTTTGATCCTGCCATGCCAAATGCTGAAGCTCGGTTTCAAAAGAACATAAGGGTACGGGAAGAGCAATGGATCAAACTTTGGGCTTATTGGAAAAGTGAAGAAGCAAAGGTACAAATCAGCTACAACATTCTTCATAAAGTTGTGTTTATTCAATGCTGTAATCTTGCTTTTGATTTTGAAATTTAGAAACTAAGTGAGAGGAACAAGAAAGCTAGAGGGGAGAAGAAGATGAACCACACAACCGGAAAAAAATCATTTGCTCATCTTCGGAACCACTTGGTGATACCTCATCAACTTTTTAGTTGCTAATTTTTTTTGTTCGTGCATGTTTCATTATGTTAGCTTGTTTTTTAATTATATGCTAAATGCTAAAACTATAATTAAAACGATTCAATTTCTTATAGTCCAAACAGTTGGGAAGACCTCCTACTAGAGTAGAAATGTTCAATAAGTTTTATACGCATGCCGATGGAACTCCATCAAGTACCATAGTTGCTGAGAATTTGGTAAGGATCCCAGAACACAAGCCTATCAATTCTACCACGGATGTTTTCAGACAGTCTTTTGCAATAACAAGTGTTTTCCTTTATTATGTAGGAAAAAATGACTGAGCTGAAAAATCAGCTTCCATCGGATTCGCAAGATCCAGTTGGTCGCGATGATATATTTGCCCAGGTGGTTGGGCAAGACAACACATGGTCATGTTCGCTTGTTTAGTGACGGTGTGAATCCAACGGACTTATGGGAAGACATTCCTAGTCGTAACACATGCTACCGTATAAGTGTTCAACAACAGTCAACATTGGTCCGTTTGGAGGAAAGGCTTCAGCGACAAGATGATGAAATAGCCAGCTTGAAGAAAATGGTTTTAGTTCAACATGGAAGGGGCTCTCCAATTGACAGCCCGAGACATCCTTCATCATCATCTAACAATGTGTCAAGCCATGCTCCATCGTGAGCCACGCGACCTATTCGAGTAAGTATTTACAACTTCTAAACTTTTGCATTTGTAATCTGGAATTTGGCATGAGTTTGATTCTTGTACTTGTTGGATGTTTGCTAGGTAGGGAATATGGTTTCACTAAAAAGTTTGTTTGACCCAACAAAAATCGTGGCAAAGGGATATTTACGGAGTCTGAATCCATTGGATGAGGTCGGGGGACAAGCTCTTGGGCCAAACTGGTGTGAAATACAGATACAAGTTGCAATGACTCCACGTGAGCAATTGATTAGACCATATGGTTTACAACAAACGATTCAAGATGCACTTGGTGCACCAGTTGCTTGGCCTTGTCATTTGGTGAGATATGCACTTAAATACATTGCGGATTTTCTGGAATTTTAGTTCTAGTTATGATGATCTAATGATCCCCTTGGTCTTTGTGCACAGGTGGAACCAGCTGAAGAATGATGGGGACTTCGTGGTTATGCCTGAGGACTCTCAACAAAATGGAAAGTTTGGAAGCTACTTCTACTTCTTTCAACTTATTAGGGATGAGAGTCTTTTATTTTGTGCTTCCGATAGAGCTTTCAAGTTATTGTAAATGAGAATCTTTCGGTACTGGTTTGATATTTTAGTACTTGCTTTTAGCACTTGTTTGCGATTTTAGTATTTGCTATGTTTGTACTTGTTATCGACTTTTAATTCAATGAATTATATTTCAGTATCGACTTCTTCTTTTACATTGCTATATGCATTCTGCTCTTTGGGATAAATTTACAAGTCCCTTGGGATTCTGGTTGATGGAATGTACAGCAGGGAGGACTAATTGCAGGTTGCTTCCATATAAAAAAAAAACCAGAGAAAATTCTCCTGGCAATTAAAAGTGTCAGCATAGCTTAAGCTTCGAAAAACACTAATAACAAATGGGCATGTCGTCCAACACATTGTAGATTCACATGGCTATGTGTCCTTAAAGCCATATATTAAGACAACTCAAGATGCCTTCATAAATTTGATATCCTACTGATTCCCTACTGATGTCCTAACGCTATACAGACACTTTCGATTATCACAAAAAAAGGATTTTGTTGGCAGAGGTAAAGATATAGCAGCATGGTTTGCCTGACACATTTGAATGCTGCTAAAGATTTGAGGCTATCCCCACATTGGAAGGGACAACACTCGCCCTGGGTGTCAGGATAGATAAAGTGTCAGGTTAGATTCTCTATACTGACACCTTTAAATGCCGCTAAAGGCCATTTTTGTTGTAGTGTCTGTAAAGAGTCTAATGTACTTTATTTTTTAGATTCGTACCTTGGAGGTCGCCATTCAACCGGGCAACAATTACAGTCTCGCCATAATGGGCCGCAGCTTTAAGGTAGAAATCATCTCCAAAAAATGGTAGGAAGAGGAAAAAAAATAGACCAAAGAAGGTTAGAAGAAGATCTCTTCATTGTTTTTAGGCATGTCAATGGGTCGGATCTTACTCAGATCCAATCCAGACCCATTATATTTGGGTAGGGTTTGGATTTAATTTCTCAAATCCAGATCCTGTGAGAGAGTCGTGGGTCTGGATAGGGTCTAGATTTCTAGAATCTAAATTCAAATCCAGATCCATGCCAGATCTTACCCCAACTCATATATGTTTAATTAAATAATATCTATATTAGTAAATTCATAAAATAATATAATATTTTATAGTTATTGGATCGAACACAATAAGATTTTATGGCATCAGAATCTGCATTTAGTGTTGGTGGTTGGGTGATTAATAAGACTCATGCTAAATTGCTTCTAGATATGGTTGAAACATTAGTGATTACTGATGATTGGACTGAATCAAAAAAATGAACAAATGTTTATAAATTTTTTTATTCTATTATTTATTTGCCACCAGTCCTTAATCAAATGACTTTTATCTTATTCACTATTTTAGTGCTGGATTGCGAGATATCTACCAACATTGAGATTTAAAAAAGAAAAAGTGGTACAAAATTACATTTTTTTAATAAGACTAAATATTTATATATGTTATGGTCGTTTTCTTTTTCTTTTTTAAAAATTAATCCTAGTTGTCAATATAATTGGTACAAACTTTTTCAAGAAAATGAGAAAAGGTAAAGGCAAATAAAATGAAATATTGGATGTGAATGCAGGTGAATCTTTGAAAATATATAGAAGTAGTCAACAATAATTCTTTCTTTGAGTTCACAATATTGCATTCAACTTGTTGAATGTTAATTTTATTATTTGAAAACAAAAATTGGATGGTATTTATATTATTTATGAACTTTATATATTTTAAATACATTTTTACTTAAGTATGTTCAGAAAATACCCATGGATACCCATTAGATACTCAGATCCATAAGGATTTGGGTATGGACTTACTTTTTCAAACCCAAAAAGATCTGGATTTAGGTATGGGTTTAACTAAATTAAATGGATTTGGATCTGGATCAAAGGGATCCAACCCAAACCTAGACCTTGCACATTGACATGCCTAATTGTTTAATAGGAAAAGAAGAGTTTAATGGTGGAAGTGGGCCATCTCATACCTTCAACTCCTGAATTTTGTTTGAAAATTTTGCAAATGATCCTAAGATTATGGATCAAGCAAATTTAAATATAGATAGATCTAGAATGTATGATAGTGACATTCTTTAACTCAGTTCAATTGCTGCAAATAGTTCTTGGTGAGAATTTTTCTATTTTAAATTTATTTACATAGAGTAAAAGTTGAATGCATCTTTTAAGAGTGGCGGGACTGGATAAGATACAGTGCAGTGAGCATTTCTCCACTTTGAATTTAGTGGTAAAAGATCAAATCTTGAATGCATCATCTAAAAGGATATATTATTACAATGGTATCTAATAAGTACTTGTTAAAATTTTTTAAAAAAGAATTCTTAACAAATAGTACATGAATGTTATATGACTTTTTATAGATCACCTATACAATAGAAAAATTTGGACAAATAACATTGTCGAAAAAGAAACGAAAATATAAAATAAGAATCCATATCTAATTGGGTTTAATTTCATTTCATTTAGAGGATTTGACCCTTGGTGCACCAAATAACCACTGCACTCAGACAAAGCTATAAGACTGTCCTTGGTTCGCAGAGAAATACATAACTTTAGTTTTGCCTTTATTCTTGTGGCCAATGTTGCTTGATTCACAACTGCTGGAATATGAGCATTAGTTGTTAAAGTAAATCAACATGCATGCTGTATTCGTTAATTGGGTGTGCATCAAAATAAGGATCTTTTTATGCTGTTTAATCTATAAATAGCTTAACTTATCTTGCTTCAACTAGTGTCTCACAAATTAAATTGTAGGTAAGACTTTTTCTTTTTCTTTTGTAATGATCATTAAAATTAGAAATATACAGTCTAAATTAACTTAAATATTAATCACGACATAATATTGATCATTAAACTTGTATGAAAAATATAGTGAGAGATAAAACATACCTTATGAGCACATGCATGTTCGTGTGAAATGTGATTATTAATCGGGTACGCAAAAGCGAAATCCACATGGATATGGTAAAAGAGGAAAGAATAGTAAAAAGAAGGTTAGAAGAAGACCTTCATTGTTCAATAGAAAAATAATACTTTAATGGTGAAAGTTTTCCATCTCATTCCTACAGCTTAGAAATTTGTCTGAAAATCTTGCAAATGATTATGAGATTATGCTTCAGGCAAATTCGTATGAGAGGAAGACCTTGAATGCACAATTGAAATATTCATCAAGTCATTTACATATTCTCATCTAAAGTATTTCAATTGAATTTGTTTAGCATGTGGCCAATTTATCGCATGGAATTAGCATGAGGAAATCATATTCTATATTCTTTTTTTCTAAGGGAAGGAAAATATTTATTTATTTATTTTATAAGGATAAATGGTGTCATCTTTGATTATCCCCAACTAGGGGTGTCAACAGGTCGGATTTGGACCCGAATCCGATAAAATTTTCCAGATTTGGGTTGAAAAATAATTCTGATAACTAGACCCGAATTCGATAACTCTAACGAAAAAATGGGTCGGATATGGAATATAAGATTTCAACGCATATCCAACCCGAATTTGAACAATATATTAATAATTATAAAATAAATATTTCTAAATACATTCTTTTATCAAATTAACAATTTATTCATGACTTTGTAGATTGGTTTGTGATTAGTTTTGAAATGATTATTGCGAGTTATTTGTGATTTAGTTCTGTAACTTGATTTGTTTAAGTTTGGAATTTGGATTTGTGATTATTTAATTTTGGAATGTTTAAATTTGGACCTTTTCTTTTCGAGTAAACCTGGACCCGACGCAAGACTCATCGGATCTGATTCCAGGACTCTGAGGTCAAGACCCATTGGGTATATGGGTCAGGTCCAGATCCACTACATAAAAACCGGTTCGGGTCGAAATTGAAAATTTCGGATCTAAACCCAACCCGTTGACATCCCTATCCCTAACAGGGATAGAAAAATGAAAGAAATGCAACTACTCCATGTTGTTCCTCTGGAGTACGTAATATCCGAAACCTTTGTTATTATAATTGAATTTCTATCCACATGCCAAAATGTAGAAAATATAATTTGTTTGTATTCTTTTTTTTAGTATATTGTTTAGTTAGATTTCTACACACACATATATACACATGCACATACATACATACATACATACATATATCTATATATATATTATTTTTATTTTACCCTCTCACCCCTCCCACACCCTTCCAACCCTCAAAATTGAAATATTAGCTTGGTGCTAAGTGCCGTCTTCCTTTCATTAACATGCTGTTCCAATTTAATCTTTTATTGGATGAAAGATCTCATGTATAAAATTATCTGAAATTCCATGACTGAATTAATAGCTAACTACATGGATTCAGTCTCCTGCATGGGCAGATCCTTGGAGCCATGTCCGCGAGTCTTGCAGGTAGGTTTTTGTACTAGATAGAAGCCATAAACTATGGCTGTGCCCCTTGAGCACCAAAGCAACCAAAAAAAAAAAAAAACGCATGCATTGTCTTGCTACATTGATATTTTATTTTCCTGTTCCAAAGCCTAAATATATAAACTTAATCATCGAAAATGTATAATCTATTACAATGAAGATGGCAATGAGGTCTTACAACCGTTAATTTGGGGTTGGGAGTCAATGCGGTTGGGCTTGCTATACAATTGGTAGAATTGTTATACATTTTCAAAAGATTATATTAATTTGTTGAATTGGTGTACAAGAATAAAGTTTAGGTGTACAACAAAGAAATATAAATGTACACCAAATCATGTAAAATGCACAGTAGCCGCACAATTGTACCAAACTCCCAACCCCAATCACGCCGTTTCCCGTTAATTGATCTCATCATCTTTCTCAAATTTTATAGAATTACCACCGTGTCTTAGTGCAGTTTGTTCGAACGTAGGTTTAATCCTGTTCCCCTTTCGCTACTCCCAAATATTTAATAAACATGTGCTAGTTGATTTCTTCCTAGTTCCTAAATAAGAGATGGTTAGCACTTGTGCTTGAATTCGAATCCTTTGAAAGCTTAAATTTTTGAGCTTTGATTCAAATGCTATATTAAGAATCTTAATTCTTTGTTCGTGTTTGAACTCAAGACATGACTTGTTGAAAGTCAATTCGGACAGCATGGGTGAATGAGAGAGCTGATATTGGTATTGTTGTAAGAAATGATGAAGATTATTTACATAATGCAAATGCTCAAACCAGCAAAGCAGAAAGCTATCATCTTAAGCGCATCTGCAGTCACTGAATCCCTAACAACAAAAGGGTAGAAGGAACAGAAATCAAAGACTCATGCGCGATAGTTCATCAATTTGACAGGATGGTGCAGATAGACCAAAGGAGAAGTCAATGATCAGCTAACTATTCCATCTTCCATTCTATTAAGACAACAATAATCCTTGAAATGACAGTTGTTACAATATTCTGGTTTAAAGCTGCTTGTTTTCTTCAGCATTCGTTCGAGCCATCTCAAGCTGTCTCTGATAATCAAGCATTTTTCTACACAGATCATTCCTTTCAACAATAACATCTTTCAAGCATCTCTTTATGGACTCAACCTTGTCATACATTTCATCAAGAACAAGTTCAACAGCTTTAGCAAAATCAGGTTCGAGGTTCTCACTAGCCTGAGTGAGAATTGCCGTAGCACTGCCAAGTTTAGCTTCAAGCAACTGCAAAATGCAGGGATCATCTTTCAAGAATGACAAGTGAAAAGGGTAACATATTTTTGAGTTTTAAGAGCTTAAATAAAATGATGTAATGGGATATTCGTAAAGATATGCCCAGCCAGACAATGAAGTTGAAAAACTTTTTCTACCAAGGCCCATTCATGAGTTACCATCATAAGAGGCTTTAGTTTTGTTGGTAGGTTAGGGAATCCTTCACACTTCAAAAGATTGACATTAGAAAATCATGTTACTCAGGAAAAAGTTCAGATCTCAGAGCTGAGCGCACTATGCAATCCAATTATACAATGATAAAACGAAAATAAGAGTGACATACCCTTTTCTGCTCAAGCCATGAAGTACCATTGTGCTGCACAGTTCCTACCAACACCTGTAGCTTCCGTTCTAGAGCATCAGTTCTGGATTTGAATTCATCTTCAAAACAATCCATAGCATTCTGCAAAACAACCATCTGACTCATGATTGACTCACAAAACCTTTTGCTCTCTTTCTCTGACAACTGCAGCTTATCCTTCTCTATACAAAATTTGGCCGTCTCAGCTTGCAGTCGGCTCAACCTTTCAAGTAAAGATTCTGTTTCTTGATCCTGAAGACTGGTTGCAACTGTATTGTTTCCATCATTCGTTATACTTTGACACACCAATAAATTCTGATCACATGAATGTTCTTTCATTTCAATGTCAACACAATGCTCTAGAGGTTTGGAGTTCATTATCCCATCTGAGACATATTTAAGGGACTCCTGCCCATCTTGTAGAGCAACCTCAACCTTGTTTACTAACAATTCTATTTCTTTAGATAACCTTCTTAGTTCATTTGTTTTCTCATCTGGCAATTTTGTCAACGTTGTTCCATAATGGGTGCTAGCAGATGATTTATCTACCAATTCCTCAATCTGAGTTTGCAAAAGTGACAAAGTTGTTCTGATCTCAATCTCTTTCAGGTTACAAGTTTGGTCTTCCTGCTGAAAAAGAGAGAGCTCTTCCTCCAGTTCCACCGTGTTTTTAGCAATTTCAGCCTGAACCTGATGATCTGGCTCAAATGCTTAACTAAAGCAACTACTGTCCTCTTCCTCTTGTTCGTCTGTATAGTCCTCTTCCTCCTGTCCAACCGATTAATGAAACACTAGCATTTCAAATTTCAAACTGATTGTCATATTATAAACAGTGAACTTAAGCACTACCTTAAGAAGGCGTTTCTGGTTTTGTAATGCAACAACATCTGCTAAACAATCATTGTTGGCAACAGCCTGTCATTGAAAAAAGAAAATACAGGAGAGGTAAATCAATTAATACTTGTCAAAATATAAAAGGAAGGATTACTAATTGATTAATCCTTCTTAATTTCAGAATGGTGGACCTGAGAACCAGTACTAGAAACTGGTAGCCATTCACACAGAGCAGCAATCTTGGACTTCTGAGCACCTCCAGTGACCTGTGAACATTTTCTTGCCAAATGAGACCATGAACCCTGTGTCTTGCTCAAATTACTATCGGTCCTAGTCGAGTAACTAGACCGAGGAGTTATGCTGGTCAGACATAATTTCCCCTCATCCTTCATCTCCACAGTAGTTGAACTGGAAGAATCAGTTCCTTTTCGCCTTTTTGATGTAATCTGAGGAGACAATGAGTCTTCCCCGTCCATTGGAACAATCCTGATTTCCTCTGGATTGGGATACTTACGTGAATTTCAGTGCAAAAACTGCTTCCGATGACGATCCATCAACACAGTAGTTTTGAGGGACAAATATATGAAACAAAGTAAGAGTGAGAACAGAGATTTCTTGATTCCTTTTCAAGAAAAATAATAATAAGTACAGACTGGAATTTGTATTCTCTACCTGCTGAAAGATGAAGTGAAAGAAATGAATCTGTAATCCGTCGAACACTTGAACTCCGAGTTTTACTTGCCTCCGGGAGCTGTTTTTTGATTGATTTGAAACTCATTAACAAAGAAAAAGAACTAAAGATGGAAAAATTGTAAAACTAATTTGATCACATCGGCTATACTTCAGTGGTCCATAACCAAGAAAACAATGGCCAACTTAAAAATACCATCTACGAATATCTAAACAAAAAATACTGGAAAAGAGGTAAAACCAAATCCATGCATCGGAGAAAAGGAAAAGAATAAGGGAAAAAATTTTAAATTAAATAGAAAACTCTCTGTTTGACATATGGGAAAAGAGACAGAGAAGGCAATGGCATATTTTGCTTGTATATATCTTTAGACTTTTGGACTGAAGAAGAAGAAACCAATAAGAAAGAAGTTGGACCGATTGTCTTCTCAATTCTTGAGAAAATGGAATAGAGAAAAGTGTCAAATGTACATGGAAAACGAAAAGTTGAAGAAAACAAAGAAGACACCTTAGGGATAAAAAATATTTGCGCTATGTAATCCGGCACCCACATTTATTCTTCGCCTAATTTTGCTTTCATTGTTAAGCATGTTGATTCAAGAAATTTGTTTCGGTAGTATAATTGGACATTTATTGAGACTTGAAAATTGATCCAAGTTTACTTTCTTGAGTAGCTCCTTGACCTCAAAACTATAAGTTTCAAACTATAACTTCATTTGGTTATTTTAACCTATATAAAAGATACAAGATAGATACAGAATCTTGGATTAATTCATTGGCTAGATCCATGAATAAGTATAACGGTTTATGCACAATTGAGATGTATTTTTATAGTATCAATTTGGTTGTCAGTTAGTAGGATGATGATGGTTAACATATCAGCACTATCATTTGTTTAATAGCTCGGCAAGAGAAAGAAAAATGTTCAAATTGGAAAATTTTGGAATATTGCCTTGCTTCACTTAAAATGTTCACACTTGCAAATTGCAACATTCATTGAGGACATCGATAAGATGAGAGAGGCTATTTGAATAATGCACATTTTCTTTCATTCATAAATGGCAAAATGTAGATAGTCATCATAGACTATTAAACTTTGCAACGAAACTCGTAAAAGATAAATTAGTAAGGATGATGTTATTTACATCCTTGTTATGTTATTTGTATTCCCACTACCCATTTTTATTTTGATGAGACCATTATTCATATCATGATTTCTTCTCGTTGCTTATAAGCTAACTTTATTAGATTTCATCGTCCAATTAGAATAGGAAAAGAAATTAGAGCAAGATAATATGGTCTCATCAAATTGAAAATGAGATATTCATAGTGTAAATAACATAATCGAAGGGTAAATAACATCATATTAAGTAATTGGGAGTCTAAGTAGTAACTCCCCTCCCGGCTGAATGAGGCATATATGAGGGCTACTATGTGAATTCTTATATGATCAAGTTTTAAATTTAATATTTTGCCGTTTGAAATTTGAACAAAAAAAAAAACTCTCCTTAGTGTTGGTCCATTAATTTTAGGGTTAATTACATTTACTTCCCTTGTGGCTTAACCAAAATACAAAACAAACATTGAAGTTTGGTAAAATAACATCTAGCCTCCATCACCAAACTCAATGGATGGAAGGAATAAAATGACAAAAATACCATCTACTAGAAATATAAAATAAAAGCAAGACTCTAGGCAAAAATGCTTAAGCATAACATAAAAATGGTTCTAATTGATAAATAAAAATATTTTTCTTTGTCAAAGTGCTTGAAACCAGAAAGACAAGATCCAAAATGTTCCATATAAAAAGAAAATAACAATAAGAACACTAAAAAAAATGAATATCCTCAAAAAAAAAAAGAGATGTTCAAAGAAGAGGCCACACCATTGTCTTCAGACTGTCACCTGCTATCAACCAAGAGCAATAACCACCTTCCATTCTTTGTAATATTTCTCAAACCCATATTTTGTCAATTTCTAAATTTTTACCTTTTTTCCAACTTTTGTAAATCCACTTGATGCACCGCCACATCCACTATCTTTTCTCCACACTCTAATTGTTTTTCTTTGTTTAACTAATACTCAATCTTCCTATGGAGTCGCAAGCCCAACCAACTCATGAGAGAAATTGGAAACAAATCCATGCCTTATCAAACCCATTGACAAACGGGCACATATTCACACATTGGTTATTGAAATTCTACAGATTTGACATGCCATGACTGGGTTAATCACATTGATGCTCACAATTTAGATTTAGCAAAGTTAGTAGCAAGATCTAGCTCATTTGAATTTTATTTTGTTCCCTGTTTTTTGGAATCTAAGGCTATAAGTTGACTTTGAGCTTCCATGGAAATTGGAAGTAATTCATTGATGGGTTGTAAAATACAATTGAGCCTAGAAAATTCTTATAGAATTGTAATAAATTGGGGGTTGCATGGGAAAAGAAAGAACATGGAAGCAAAAATAAAGTCAGCTGTGTTGCAAGTGTTTTGCTTTGGAGAAGGGAGGAGGAGATTGGTAGAAAGGTTAGAGGTAAAGGGTTTATTGGGCATTTAGGTTCTCATTTTTTGTTGACAGCATTGGAATGAGGTAGTCAACGTTTGTTAACTAACGAGAGGGATTCTTTTGTTATGACTTCATGGTTTTCAAGGGTTGTTTTGTTATTTGGCCAAATTTTAAGGTTTGATTCGTAATTTGGCTAAATCTCAAGGGAGGTAAATGTAATTAGCCCTTAATTTAATGGTTATATTTTGTCAAATTACAATCACATGGTTGACCTGTAATTGATATTTCGGGCTATTGGACTGAAGAAGAAAGAAGCAAAGAAGAGAAAGGCAGCACAAAAAAGAAAACATGTAGAAGATGGACGGAGTCTCTTGGATTCTCTAGAGAATGGAGAACAGTAAAGATTCATAAAAAAGAGAAAAAGAAATTGAAGGCAGCCATTGTTAATCGCAACAGTAATTCAGCATTAACTTTCCAGCACATTCTTCAAGGCAATGGCATACTTTGCTCTTATTTTTCTTTTAAGAAAGAAGAGAAGATGGACCCATTGTGTTTCAAGTTTTCCACATATGAATGAGTACAATGAATATTATGCAGAGGAGAAAATTCAAGAGATAAAGGAGACAATTTAGAGGACAAAGTATTGTTGGAGTAACAATAGTCCCTAATCCCTGAATTATACTTTCCAGCTCTTTTTTGCTTTGAATCTTGATAGTTTTGATTCATGATAGTGTGTTAAACTAGGCTAGGAAATTGTTGCAAGTGATAATTCTGTCTTATAGACATATTCAATTTGACCTTAATTTAATCCGCAAGGGAGGCCTCTTACTTGATTCATTAACAAAGAATATTTAGACAGCAACAAAGTGTTGGTCCTCATTATTCAACAACTGAGCAAAAACAAGTATGATCCCTAATGTTTGGCAATTGTACCATTTTAATCCCTAAAGTTTTAGCAATAGTAAATCTAATTCCCAATGTTTCCAATTTGAAACAAATTTAGGGCAATTTATGGATTTTCTCAATCATTGACGCAATCTACTCATGTTCACTCATGTGATCTTTGAAATACTTCTATAGAAGAATGTAAATAACTAATGACTAGTTTTAAAAGAAGCAAAACAATGACTAATTTTAAAAGATAAGAATAACTGACATGATAGTAGGGATGGGCAAAATTATCCGCTAACCCAAAAACCCGTCATATCCGATCCGATCCGATCCGAAAATTAGGATATCCGATTTTTATTATTTGATCGGGTCAAAAGAGGGTCGGGTACCTGCTAAGATGCGGGGCGGGTTAGGGTCACATAATTAAAAACCCGCGGGTACCCGATCCGCCCCGCATATATATATATTATATTATTTTTATTTTTATACACACTATAAAATAATAAGAACTAAATAAGTAAATTTAATAAGTAAATTTATTGAACAAATTGCATTACAAATATGAGAGACTATAGTTTATTTACGAGATTCATTTGTAGATGCCATGATCTTATATTTTATAGAAAAAATTTTAATTAATGTGGAACACATATATTAAAAATTGTGCTACTTATTTCAAACTTTTATTGATTTTGAATTCTTTTAATTTTTTTCCTTTATCTTATATTTTCTTCACATGCTTGTTTCTTGGTGGGAAACCTTTTTTTAGAAAAAAAAATTATTAAATCTTAGATGAATGTGTAAAATATAAAATTAAATTGGTATAAATCATTTTTTTTAAAAAAAATTAAATGATAAACGGGGCGGGGCGGGTACCCACTTGACCCGACCCTATCTCAGGGTACCCGATTATAGGGTACCCGCTGATATGCGGGGCGGGTAAGGGTCAGAAAATGGCTGACCCGCAAGGTACCCGACCCGCGCCCACCCCTACATGATAGCATGTAAATAACTAATTAACTAAGAAAATCAGAAAAAACAGTTGTTAAAAGTATACGCAAGACCAAGTGTTAAGGCTTTTTGGCTTGGGATAGACAACAATAGAGATAACATGAATTTTAGATCGCTGAACTTGGTGTTCTGACTAGTTTTAATTTGGGAGAACTACACTAGTCGTTCCAACATATCGTTGAGGTGAAAATTTAGTCCCTCAGAATCAAAATGAGTGATTTTAGTTTCTAACAAATAAAAAGCGCTCACTTTTCATCCTTAATCACTTATCCAATTAAATTTTGACTGGAATAAGTCGCATGCAGATCATATGATTAATATGTAAGGGGCAAATCTGGTAATTCTCTTCAATGTTTGCCAAAATGTAAAGGACCAATAGAGCAATATCACTTCTAAGGACACGATCCACGCCCCCTAAACCGAGTGAAACACAATTTGTCACGTCATCGCTAATTCACCAAAAATCAGAATCCTTGTTGCTAAATAATTGTTCTTTAACTCTAATTCAGTGCTTCTTTCTCACACAAAGTTGCTTAATTCAAGTGGTCAAAAACCTCACCCCACCGCCACCAATAACGTTCCATTGGGATGCCTCCTTTGCCAATTATTTCGTTCTTGTACAGTTGATATTCTTTCATAGCAAGATGAAAGAACACAACAACTAATCTTACCTTTCATCTCGTCTCTCATCACCGCCATCCATCATCTTGTGGTTCTTTCATTCAACACCATAGGATATGGTGGTTAGTTTTATTTTCAGTCCACCAAATGCCTATCGCTGCCGCCCTCAATCTCCTCTGTCTTCTTCCAAATTTTTTCATGAAACCCAAGGCTATGATTTTAACTTTCTTGACCTACATAGTTTTGTAGAAAACCCAATTATATAGCTAAATTTACAACACAAATCTAGGTAAAAATTAAAGAGAAAGAAAAAAATAAAGATTGGAAGAGCTGTTTGGAGTTCCTTTTTCCTTTTCTCTCCTTTGAATTAGAGATCTTACCAAGAGGGTGGACTGAATTTGGGAAGCAAATCAGAAATAAAACCTTAATTTTGAGGCATTGGTGGATTCATGGAGGAACTTGTTGACTTGCCGCCATGAGTGGAGCTGAGGTGGTGGGGAGGTTGGTGTGGACGAATAGAGTAATGAAAGCGTAGCAGATGAGGTGAAAGGAGAAGAAAATGTAATGGGATGGGTTGAATCAGAAAACTTAAGCCATGAAAAGGAAAGTGGGACTTTGATTGTGTAGCCATGCAAGGAAGAGAAGAAACCCTTTTTTGTTTTTTTTTTTAATTTCTGTCTTGCATGATGCATCACAAGGTGCATACGTGGCAATCAATGGCATCCAAGCAATAGCCTTAGTCGGATGATCCAGATGAACTTTTAACTCAATGGCAAATATCAACTTCATTTGATGATAAAAATAGGAGCTGATTTTATATTTAAATATTTGGCTAAATATTGAAGCAAATTACCAGATTTGCCTCTTATAAATTAATCATGTGAACTGCACGTGACTTATTCCGATCAAAATTTGATCAAAAAGGTGACTAAGGATGAAAAGCGAGCGCTTTTTATTTGTTAGGAACTAAAATTGCTCATTCTGATTTTGAGAAGGAAATTTTCACATCAACGATATGTGGGACAACTAATGCATTTGTCCTTTTAATTTTGTAGTTTAACAAATTTTTTTGTTGATTAATTAGTTATTCACATGCTAGCAAGTGGGTTATTAGTCTTTTATTTCATTGTTTAAAGTTAGCTGCTATTTTGTTTCTTTTTTTTTTTTAAAATTCAATTCAATGGATACATGACTGAGGTGACTAAATTTTATCAACAATCGAGAAAAGCTTTTTAGTTGTCCTAAGTCTGCTTTAAATTGGATACGCTAGGGACAAAATTTATTCTTGTCGAAATTTCACGGACTAAAACCTCATAGGTACTAAATATAAGGGACTAAATTTCTTTGTGGCAAAACTTCGTGGACTAAATTATACACGTGGTAAATTGTGGGGGAATAAAATTGCATTTCTTTCCTTTTTCTTTTAATACAATTTCATGGATACATGACTGCACATGATAAATTTTATCAATAAGCGGGAAAAGATTTTTAATTGTCCTAAATCTACTTTAAATTGGATATGTTGAGATTAGATTTTAAAATTCACCTCAAAATTCAAGTTATTAGTAAAAAATGAATGTAAATTGTCGAAATAAATTTATCAAATGATAATAACTAAATAGAATTACCTTATCTTTATCCAATTACATTGAAGTATGAATTTAAAATCTCATAGTTATTTTTTTAAGTACCAACATCAACAAAATTCACAATTCAAATCATATATATAGTCACAATGCTAGTTTGTTTTCTCCTTTTTCAGGTACGCAAGTTTTTTTTCTCTATCCTTTATAAGGCAAGAATTTAGTTCCATTTATGCATTAGCACCTCTTGAAAGTTACAAATTATGTCATCTGACAGATTTTTTTTTTGAAGAAAAAGTGAAGATGGAAATTCATGAAATTAACCAAGGAGGTGGGACTTGCAAGAAAAATTAGCAATCTTATGAAGATGAATATTCAATTCTATAATATTAAGGTTCTATAGCTTTCTTTTTCTTTTTCTCCTTTTCTTTTTATTTTTTAAGAAAAAGTGGACATGGAAATTCATGAAGTTAATCATTAGGTGGGACTCACAAGAAAAATTAGCAACCTTATGAAGATGAATATTCGACTCTATATTAAGGTTCTTTACTTTTCTTTTTCTTTTTCTCCTTTTCTTTTTAGTTTGTTCCTAAACCCTGTTCACAAAGCCAAGTTTTTATTATTATTATTATCTTTTATTTGTACAATTCTATGTTTACAACGGCTATCAAATTTCAGGTACTATTTTTGTACATGGAAAAGAAAGTGAATTTCTAAATACAAATAAGTTCCTAGCTTTATGATGTGCAAGTAAATTAACTTTTCAGTATTGACATAACATTAATAATGGATTTTTAGGTAAACATTACAATTAATCTTTGAAGAAAATGACTTTTCAGATACTAGAGTTGGATTTTGCTGTATCTACTTCTAATGCATAATTTATCTAGACATTTTTTAATAACTACGTATTACTTTTCTTTGTAGATTTTTCTTTACGCATGGATTGTGCATTTCTCCCTTAATTAGAGGCCATTCTCAAACTAGTTTAAAACAACTACCGCTAAACCAACAATAAAGGCCCCTTCATCTACCTTTCCCCGTTTTCAAGATCAAACCATGATGTCCTATAACCCAATAATTATTCTCTACAATTACTTTCTATAACTGGTTTATGTGAAATCTAAAGCAAAGCAGAACATGCCTAAGCCAAGGTTGTGTTGGAATATTACATGATTATTTGAACCTTTTTTTGGATAAAATTTTAAATTTCATTTCATGAAATCTTTGCCAATGATAGAAAATACGTTGGACATTTTCCTCATATAGCTAATCTGAAAAATTACTAGATTTAATAAATCTAGAAAATAACAAAGATTACACTATAAAAGTCCAATAGATCAGATTAAACATGAGCACCTCAATGAATATCTATACATGTCAACACCGTGAGATCTTTCTGCTATCCAATTGGTTCAAATTCAATGTCAATGCTAAGATATGACAAAATTATCCAAGAAGCAAAAAAAGCACCAAAATCGATGTTTCTTGTTTTTAGCTTTTTTTAGGCTCAATAAATCAAAAATTAAAATATGAAAACTCTTTAAGAACACAACAAAATAGATTTTTTATAATCAAAATCTAAAATCAGATTTTGAAAATCAGTTGAGCACAAATCCACACTATAAAAATAAAGTATACTTTTTTTTTTGAGTAAAAATTACCCATTGTTTAGGGAAGCTATATTCAAATGAACCCACCATTGCTTAGGAACTGAACAAGTATGGTTGAAACTTGGTACAATTAGTGTTGTTATTATATATATATATTTTTTGAGAAACTAATGTGCGTTTACAGATATGATTGTATTCATGTACTATTAAGATAATATATATGAACAAAACTCATGTATACAATAAAGTAATGTTACTGAATATCAAATCAGTTAAATGTAGACGGAATTAGGAGATTAATCCATGACAGAACCCTGTGATTTTCAAAACTCATTTCTTCAAAATCTTTGAAACAAAGCATTAGAAATTCCCATTAGCTGACAAAAGCAGCCGAAGAAGCAGAATTACTACTCAATTAAGGTCCGTCTAAAATCCTCCCAACCTGATTCTATTCCCAAGTAAATGTGAATCCGCTGATTCCACTCCCAAATTTATTGTTTTGGAAGTGCTGTTACTTCACTGTCAACGATGAGTCTTCAAAATAAAAATGGCCAATTAATTGCTCTCAACTTTTCATGCAAATGTTAATAGCTCTGCTTTTCTTATTTTTTTCCTATTTCTTTGCCTGTTATTATTGTTATTGGAAATGAAAGGAAAAAAAAAACTAGTGCTTCTGGAGCTTGATGATCATATTGAAGTCCTTGTTATCTTCTAGACGAATTAGGTAGTTGTTAGCATACTTTATTGCTAGAGTTTAAGATTTGTGGAGCTTATATCTGAAAACTAATCGCCAGATTAGGAAATTAAGTGGACTTTAGATTAATTTATCGTGAATATAAATTACACTGATTTCACAATAGAGTGTTCATTCTACTTCTCAAAGTGGTAATGGATAAGCCTTCTTCAGTTTCAGCCGCTACTGCAGGCATGGTTTGGAGTGATGAACAAGTGACTAAACTTCTCCAGTGCATGATCGAGTTTAAGGCTAAGAAAGGGGTTGATGCTGATTCTGATCCAACAGTTTTTCATCAGTTTTTTGAACAGGAGTTTCAATTTGGATATTCCAAAAGTCAGGTATATGAGAAGGTGAGGCGTTTGAAGATGAAATATTTCAATAATTTGAAGAAATTTGAGAAAGTTGGGAAGGACACTGGTATTTCCAAGGCTAAGTTTCAAACATTGAACATTTCAAGACAGATTTCAAGTGGTGGAGCTGGTGCTGGTGATTTTGAGTCGAAATATCCTCTTTCAAGCCGGTCATTTGAAGTAGATTCCAGAGGCGTAATGAAATTTGGAGGTAAAACTGCTGATGAACTTAGCTTCTTGAAAGAGAACATGCATTTGATTGGTGATGACAAAGCAAAGGAATTGGAGCGAAAGTGGAAGTTATTGCATGCGGAGTATTTCTTTAAAAGTTTGGAATTGATGAAAGAGCAAACTCGTATGGTGTTGGAAGCCACAATGAGAAAGAAGTAAATACTAATTAGTGGCTGGTTGGTTACTTTTTTGGTACTAAGGTATAGTCTTTTGAGTTTCAGGTTATATTAATCCTGAAATTTATAATCCATGATTTTTAGTCTAGCTGTGGAAACAATTCAGTTCCAATTCTGTCACTTTAGGTTTTATATGTTCTTTTGAATGCTTTGATCTTTTGTGGGTTGCAAGTCGAGTTATAAAGTATTACTAGTTTATTGATCAAGTTGATCACTCCTTTCCATGTACTTTCTTTCCTGCAATGCATCTACTAGTGTTAATACTATCACTTTGTATACTATACTTACTGTCTTTTATGAATGGGTGCTTTATAAATTGTCCAATTAGGGTTGTTTATTCCTTTATTGCTGTTGAAGATATGTAATCTGATATTATGGAAAGATTTGATATTGTAAATATTAGGAAAGATTAGATTTGATTGATTATAGTATCATGTGATTATAGTATCATATATTAATTAAGTAATAGTATGATTATAGTATCCACTTGTGTATATATATTTGTATATTGTGTAGTCCAAGAATGAGATGAAGAAGAGTATTTTTTCTCTCCCTTTTTTCTTAGTTTACATGGTATCAGAGCTTCAGGCTCTGTTATTAGTATGTCTTTTGACGTGACCCTATTGAGTCACTTTTAGGTCGTAACCCTATTGAGTCACTTTTGAGAAGAAGGTGGGACAAGATTACCATGTTCGTGATTTTTAACCCGTTGGGATCTGTTGAACCTTTTGTGAGATTTGACCCGTTGGGACCTGTTGAGCCTTTGAATCTTGGTTCGTTGGTGGCTCGTTGTGGTTCGTTGGGACTTTTGTGGTTCGTTGAGATCCGTTGGGACTTTTACGGAGAAGGTGGAGCTTGTTTGATATTTGTCTACTATTTACCGATTTTGGATACACGCCAAGGTGGAGATTTGTTGAGTATGTCATTGTATCCCACATCAAAACTTTTATAAAGAAATATCTCATTTTGGTGGTTATAAATATAGTGGAGTTAAGTGAATTTAATTGTGCTAAGGGCACCACCCCAAGTGCCATTTGCACCAGTCATGTGAGAACTGGAGAACAGTTAGCTGATATCTTCACTAAACCTCTAAATGGTCCGAGAATTGATTACATTTGTGGCAAGATGGGCATGATTAACATCTGTGCTCCATCTTGAGGGAGAGTGTTGAAGATATGTAATCTGATATTATGGAAAGATTTGATATTGTAAATATTAGGAAAGATTAGATTTGATTGATTATAGTATCATGTGATTATAGTATCATATATTAATTAGGTAATAGTATGATTATAGTATCATATGATTATAGTATCCACTTGTGTATATATATTTGTATATTGTGTAGTTCAAGAATGAGATGAAGAAGAGTATTTTTTTTCTCCCTTGTTTTCCTTAGTTTACAATTGCCTGGCGACTATCTCCAACTGTCACTGGTCAAAACTTCTTGGTGAGACAGTTGCTTGCTCAAATCAATGTAAGCATATCATCGCTGAGGATTGTGAGTCAATAGGGGAAGCTTTGTGCCAAATGTCTCTCACTTCTTATGTCATTGATATACTGCGGTTGGTTTATTGGATCTAATGACTGCTATTGCTGTTGTTCTGCATAATCCAATGTATGCCTTTAGAGATTGGACAGAGAATTTTTTTTCCTCATCTCTGTTTTCTAATAGAAAAAGAATGCTCAACTACTGATTGGTAGAGTTTAAATAACACTAAAAATATCTTTATGCCATTCTTTTCAATTGTTGGGTTCATCATTTGAATTGCTTAGAGCTAGATTGCTTATGACTACACGATGACCATCTGATTCATTACTTCTCAAATCAATAGAAACCTTTTGTTTAATCCCATTAGCTATGTCATCTCTCCTATAATTTGGACTGATAATCTTTAGAACCAAATTTAGGGGTATGAGATTAGCTAAGGAATAGGAATCAGAAATTACAAATTTGAGAAATGATGATCTCACTTTGATAAAAGGCCAGATAAACAATTTCAAGAAGCTTCTGCAACTCAGCAACTTCAGCCATTAGCCATGTCAACAGGGTAAGCAGCCTCTGAATCTGGGGAGCCTAATTTGCTGTCCTTTTTACCAGCTTTTGTGGTGAAAGTCCTCCTGCAGGTAATGACATACTTCTTCAAAATGTCATCTTCTATGGACAAATTGAACTTCTTCCTTATTGATTTTGATGCCCACTTTTGACCCTTGGCTTCTGAATATCATTGACTCAAGGCTGATCAATTTCACTTTTCTTGCCAATGACCAAGTTCATGACAAACTTCTGATAACTGTTTCTGGAAGCTCTTCTTGATGAAAACAAGCACTACTTATTGCTAGAGCTGGAAATGATGGAAAACAAGATGGCAATGGAGGTGGCAATGATGGCTATGGCAATGAGTAATGCACAGGGGGAGTCGGGCAGAAGCTGGGATTCTTGGGAAGGGTTATACTTGGAATCAATGTCTCTGGTTCCAAATAAGTTATATATTTATTCTTTTTGGCTGGGTTGTAAATGTGTGGATGATGCCAATCCTTATAGTCTCAGAAGAGTTATACTTGCGATTCTTGTCTCTCCTTCAACTATGCTCCAATGGTTACTAAGCCGATGTCTGAGATTTTCTTGGGTGTTGGTTAGTTTGGCTCGTTTTCCTAAATGATTCCCAATGGCAATTACAATTACTCATGAATAAAATGTTAATCTTTTTTTGATTGGTTAAAAAGATTTTATAGGTTGAAGATGGTGGCTCACCTCTCTACAAGGTTGAAAGGAAAATAGGTAAAGGTAGCTTAGAAAAGGTATGCAAGAGACGTCTTTTTTCTTGTGAAAAAGGTTCAGGACCTGTGGAGGTATTTTCTGTTTTTGGTTGACCAAGAGGATTCATATTGTTTCTGTTCTCAACTATTTATATCGTAATTTGGAAAAGAAACAACAATTGTATGAATATTAACATTGGTTCCATCTGAAGAAAAAAAAATAAGAATTTCATGTCTATTAATCTTGCTAGATGAATTTCAGGTTGCCTTGAAATTTGAGCACAAAAATAAACTGGTGGGTCTTATCAAAGATGATTATCCAACAGAGTGGCAGATTTATAAGTACGACTCTTGATTCCTTTTCCTTACTTGATATTTTTTGTACTAAAGAACTGAAGTGAATCACGTTTCTCGCTGAACAGCTCCCTTGGAGGTGGAGGAGGTACACATGGAGTGCCTGCTGTACATTATAAAGGAATACAAAGAAACTACTTCATAATGGTAAGATTGGAAGTGCTGAATGGATGTATCTGCTTTACTTCTACTCCACAATGTGGGACGTATCAAATGCTGTTGTCTTCTCATGCATCTATGAATCTTTGATAATTGGTCACGTTTTTATAGGTCATGGAACATTTGGGGCCTATTTCGCTTGATGTATGGAGGCCCGCAAGAATAAATTAAAAAAAATGTGAAGTATCTTGACATGCCTTGTTTTACTTGTAGTTGAAAGCTGGCTTTCATTGTAGTTGAAGAAACTTGATAATCCTCATAATCTTCCTTTGTCATTAGATTCCTGGTAGTATCAGAAATTGTCTCTCGAGTTTGAATAATTGTACAGCGCTCCATCACAGCCCAAGAACAGTTTTTGATGTGGGCTATTAACTGATATTGATATCGCACTCCTGTTAGTTTGAATCTTCTACTGGCTCTAACCCTTGTTGACATCACATCCTAACATGCCTGGCCTTGTTGGAGCCATAAATGCGGCCTGTGGTCAAATAGAACATCATTTATGCCTACAACACTATCAAAGTTCACCCTGTTTCTGATAGCTATAGGATTGCACTCTCGTTTTTTCTATTGGCATATTAGTAATATGTCAATTTTTTTGCTTTGTCTATGCCTGTGGTTTTTGTGGCCAGTTCTCAATGCTAGTTCCAGAGCTTTCTTGCATACAAACTTTCTGATTCAAGGAGATACACTCAAGAGGGTATTCTACTGTCTTTTCTTGTTTCCTTTTTCACTCTTCTTAAGGGTTGAAAGTTGTCGGTGGTATGCATTGAATTTGGTAGGCTTCTCTTTGAATTCGTAATTTATAACTTAGAATGTGTAACTTTTTGAGTCTTAGGTATGTGAATGGTGATATAAAGCCTCATAACCTATTGCTTGGCCAAGCAGGAACACCACAAGGAAAGAAGTTGTTTCTTGTCGACTTTGGAATAGGTCAGATAATGTGAATATTGTCCTCTCCTGGTCACAAGCATTTATCCTTTTTCACTAATCTCCTCACAAATTGCAGCAACTGAGTGGAGAAATTGCTGTGAGGGTAAACACATTGAATACACTGAACATCCTTGGCACACAAGGTGAGTGTTAGCTTTCATATGTTCGCAATTCTTCAATTAAGTCGTCTGCTTCTATAGAAGATCTATCCTCTTTCTGTGCAATAGTCCAGAGGGACTCTTGAATTTGCAAGTGTGCATGCCTAACTTGGGAAGGACTGCTAGTCAGAGGGATGATTTACAGACACTTGCTTAAACACTTATTTTCCTTCTGAAAGGTAGGTTGCCATGGAGGAAGTCAAGGTTCTCAAGAATAATTCCTTTGTCCCTCACTTTTGGATCCTTCCTCCTCTTCCACTAGTATGCTTATTTTCCACTCTGTGTATTATCTAAAGGATGAGGAAACCTTTTTTCATGTCAGCCTGGAAAAGTTTTCAACCTCACCTGACATGTTGTGTTTCTCATGCCATGCCTCTTTGAAAGAGTATCTGAAGACTGTCCTTGTTTATTATGTGCTGTGTTTGTTGTAGTGAAAGTGTGTCATGTGGCTCGAATTGTAAACTAAATCAGTTCCTTTCATGCTACTTCCATTTCTAATTTTTCCTCAATCCACTGGCCAACCAAAGAAAAGAAAGAAAGGGAAATAAATGGTCCAATTCTTTATTATTCTGGTCAAACTTGTAGATTTCTTCTAGACTTCTAGCTTCTAGAAAATTCTTCTAGATTTCTAGTTTCTTGAGTGGGCTAATCATGTAAGAGAATTCAAAAGTATACTCTTCCACCCCTTCGAGAGAACTCTCATCCTTTAACTTGATAAGTTTTCAAGGCACATTGATTCTTAAAGTTGCTTCAAAAATGGTAGCTGTCATAAAAAAATAGTAAGAAGCTGATGTACTTTAGTGTGGTTGCCGAAGAAAATGTAGGCAATTGAACTATCATGCAAACACCTAAATGCTCAAGGTAATCCAGCTCAAGGATTTCAAGAATTTGTCAAGCTTCAATTAGATATTCATTAAAAATGAGTAAAGGATAATACTAAGATCTTTATTCATGTTTATTCAAATTTTATGTTTAAAAGTTGGTTTTCTGAATTTTCAGTATTTAGGAGTATTGCAGTAATTTATATGTTTCTCAATTCTCAGGATTTTTCTGAATTTAGTATTTTGCTAATTTTGTCCTCAGAGTTGAATAAGGAATTTGTTTCTAATCTGATTAAGAAAGGGTCTCATTCCTATTCTGAAAAAGGGATGAATCCTAATCGAAATAGGTTGTGGCTAAGTATTCTCTTTGAGAAACAGAGAGGTTAGGCCGTAACAAAATTCCTGTAGTGTTGTTGTCTTTTTATGGGCTCTATGATGTAGAACCTAGCCTTTGGTGTGATCCCTTAATGTGCCTAGGACTAATTCCTAGTGTTTCCTAATTCGTTCTTCTTGCTTATTCAAACTGAGCAAGTTCCTTATAAGTTTTCATACCTGATACTGTTCAACAATTCTTCTCTGTACTACTTAATTGCAGATTACTGTGATCTCTAATCCCTAAAAAAATTTGTTCTACATATCTGTTTGTGCTGCCAACTGCATGCACTGCATCAGATTTACTAGTGGGAACTCATTGTTGTGTTTGTTAAGTTGATCTTTCTTTGGATGAACATTTGCATGTTTTTACAGGTGGTGGAGCTCGGTGTTCATGAATGCTTAGATAAAGGTTGTTGAATTACATCAATAGCTGCAACCAGTTATCAGGTCACTGTTATTGTGAACTTTTGCTGTCATCTGAGTTTCCATGCAAAGTTACTGAGATAAATATTATTTGGGACTTTGCATTTCTAGATTCATAATCTGGGAGATTGAAATAGCTAATTTGAAGTGAGGACTCCTATGTGAAATTTGTTTTCTGTTTTGTTGAGCGCGAGAACAGAGCAAAAAATCTCTTCGTTTCTTGTTTGTGCTATGGACAAACATTGTTATCATTGCGATGATCCATTAAGATTTATCAGAGGCAGAAGATTTCTTCAGTGTGACAGATTTAATCGATATCTTGTTATCTTTCTCATGTTTCCTATTCCCACAGGATTTTTCCGTTTTCTAGTTGTCCAAAAGCCTTTCTGTACTAATTGTCGCAAGTTGGTTGTTGTCATTGATCATTGTTTCCTTCCTTTCAACCAAGCAATTCAGTTACTGCTATCAATTGATCATTGTTAATTTGTTTGAGAAGGAAAGGATCATTGTGGTGCTTGTCTTCCAAATCAGAAGGCTGACATAGGAGGTGTATTCAGGAATCATTGTCGTGTCTTTTCAAATGTGGTTGCGGAAATATGTAGTGTAAGTTTATTGGTCTTGTAGTGTAAGGCAGTCCTGTTTTTCCTTCATTTTTTTCCCTCAATTCTGTTTTGTTCTTCTTGAATTCTGTTCTGTTGATCCATGTATTCTTGAATCAGTTGAGTTTCGTGACAGATTGGTTTTTGAGGTGATTGGTCTTTGGCCCCAGTGATCAAAAAATGGCAGAAGGTGCTCGGCTAATGAAGGAGGCCAGCTTTACGATTTTAGAATTACTACTTCTTTAACTGCTTAAAAATTATATAAATTGAAAATTTGGTACCCCAACTTTCAATCCTTAACCTTTTAAATCAAATAGGTTCTCTTAAGGATATGTAAGGAACACAAGCTTAAAGTATACATTAGCTCTACGAATTTAGTGGAGGCAAGTGAATTTTAACTTTGATAGAGCCAAATTCAACTCTAATTTTTCATACTTGAACTCGATCAGCCACCTAAAACTTGAATTCGAATTTAAACTTGAGTCTGAATCTAATTGAACTCAGATTAAAAAACAAAATTAATTGTGATGATTTTTAAAATGAATAAGACATACATTTCACTACAATAAGTATTAAACCTAACAATGACACCATCCTCGTTATTATTATCATTCCCATTTGCTCACAAAAGGAACCGAAGAAGCAGACTTACTACTCAATTAAGGTCCGTCTAAAGTCCTCCCAACCTGTTTCCCAAGTAAATGTGAATCCACTGATTCCATTCCCAAATTTACTGTTTTGGAAGTGCCGCTACTGCACTGTCAACGATGAGTCTTCTAAATAAAAATGGCCGATTAATTGCTCTCAACTTTTCATGCAACTGTTAATTGCTCTGTTTTTCTTTTTTTTTTTTCCTATTTCTTTGCCCGTTATTATTGTTATTGGAAATGAAAGGAAAGAAGCAAAAAACTAGTGCTTCTGGAGCTTGATGATCATTGAAGTTCTTGTTATTTTCTAGACGAATTACGTAGTTGTTAGCATACTTTATTCCTAGAGTTTAAGATTTGTGGAGTTTATATCGGAAAACTAATGGCCAAAATTAACTAACCAGAATTAGGAAATTAAGTGGACTTTAGATTAATTTATCGTCAATAAAAATTACACTACTGATTTCACAAATAGAGTGTTCTCTCTCTCTCTCTCTCTCTTTTTCCCTCTGTAATTGAATTCCTCTCTTTCTCTTTGTTATTTAAACCTTTGCAATATGCTATGGATTGGTATAAAGTGGCTTCTTCTCTCCTGAAAAAACCGTAAGAATGTCCAAAAAAATAGAATCCCAAAACCTTGGATCTTTAGCCTTCAAGAAACCACACCACTCTGGTGATGATGCTACAGTTCTCACAACTCAACGCACTCTGAAAGGCACGACACAGAAGCATTCTACCTCTCAAAATGACCCTGATTACGAGCCAGAAGATGGGTCGAAAATGTCCAAGAAAAAAAAGACTACCACAAAAAACATTTCTGAACATGAGGCTAAAGTTTTTGAGCTTTCCAAACAAGTTTGGGGTGATGGTGGAGTGCATGCTGCCCATGAAGGGGATGGTCATGAAGATACAAACGAAGACGCAGAGGAAGAAGATGTGTGTGATAAGTATCCCTATCTCTGCGGGGCATTAGAATCTTTTGAGTCTCCTTTTCCGGTGGAGGAGACAATAAGATTCATAGACAGTGCAAAGAGAAAGGAAGTGGAAATGAAATGGAAGCTGTTACATCTCAAGGAGGAAAAGCTCCTTAGGAAGAAGTCGAGGTTGAACTCCATGTTCACTGAGATAGCTTTGCATGATTCAGAGAATGATTAGCAAACTTTTGTACTTTAATTCTAGAAACTATTGTGTTGGATGCTAGTTTTTAATGGTCGTGTTGTGTGGAAAACTTAGTTGTTTTATTATGTCTAATCTCTGTTAAATATTGCCTCATTCCCCCAGTATCTCTAATAAAGATATTATTAAGCGAAATCTACTGAATTTTGAATAGCTTAATGTTAACCAGTTTTCCTTATGTTAGCTTCCGTTACAGTTAATTTTACAGGAAAGTACTTTTCTCTGGGCTGTTTTTTTAATTAGTGAAAATGTGGCAAAGTGGTTATGTGTACTAGGGAGTAATTTCAAATTTTAGTCTTGAGGCTTCACAAGAATTAAGTTGTCCAATGTTAATAAAATTTCTTTACTTCATGTTGTTCTATGATCTTTGAAACGATACTCTTATTATATGCCTATTAGCATGATTGAAAAAAGGGGCGCAGAAAGGGAAAGAGAACAAAAATCTAATTATGGAATCCTGCAGCTTAAGAGGATGCTTCGGCCAAGGGGCAATCCTCAATGCACCCATGGTGATCCTCGTTTTAGCTTTGGCAGCAAAATTATGACAGGCATGATATGAAGTACCTTGACACTTCAATTTGTTTAGTGTTTAGTGTTTTGCATTTCAATAGTTGTGTCTGTGTTTAGCGTTTTGCTTGAATTGACATCTCATGCATTGGGCTAATTTCTTAGATTATACGTATAAAAAAACAATCCGCCAAATCGAACTCTGACAGGGGCTGTTTCTCAAACTATACGGGCTGTGCTGACTCAGCACGGCCGCATAATATTTTTTGGACTGGGTACGTCCGCATCTGACACAACAGACCAGCACTGATTTTGTATCTCTCAGGGACGTGCCCAGTTAGCACGTCCCCGTCTGACACATGCGCAGACCAGAAGCAGCTTTTTCAGCCGCGGACGTGTCCAGTCAGCACGTCCGCGCTGACACCCTCTGCACAACTAAATTTTTTGCAGACAAGATTTCGGAGAGAAGACGAAAGAATGCATTGTTATTATTATTATTATTATCATCATTTCACTCTTTCTCTGCATCAAGATCATCTTCGTCATCATCATCATCTTCTTCTTGTTTGATATAAGGCTGTGATGATATTTCTCTTTCTTTCTGAGTTATAAATCGGGCATGGAGTTTACGGGTCCCGTAACTTGGCTGGGCAAACTCCTGATGGCATTATTTGAGATGGGTTCTCCATGCTAAAATGCACCTGGGTTTGCAGCCATGGCGGTGCTCCTCCCTCTTTGCCTGACCTTTTGACAGATCTGAGCCTTTCTTTTTGTCTGGTTTTGCTCGTCTAGTTTTAGCTTGAGAAAACGAAGCAGCCGAGAGATGGGTTTTTGCTCCTCCTCTCTGCTAAGCTTATGATTTCTTCATTACCCGGTTCGAGGTTCCACCGGGTTGATATCCGGGTCGGTTTTTTATTGACTATGTTCTGAACTGCGAGCCCTGAAGAAGAAGAAGGGATATTAGACAGAAAGGATGAGGTTGTGGAGAGAGTTTGAGGGAGTTTCTAAGGGTGGTTACCCCTCTTTCTACAATGCCGATGATTCTCAGCAATTTTTCGCCAAAAAAAAAAAATCAACAGCCTTTGACTGAAAAGAAAAGGCAATAAAAATAGAAAAGCTATTGCGCGGTTTATACACCTAGTCATCGTCCTTGTTATGGTTATCCTGCTCATCCTCATCGGCCGTCATCAGCATCAGCAGTGGTCACTACTCATAAGGCTGTGATGGTACTAGAAAATTTTGTTGTGTTGGAATCTGTGAATGGAGGCAACCGGACCCGTATGTTGGCTGGGCAAAACCCAGATGGCATTATTTCAAAATGGGTTCTTTTCCTCCTCGTCACATGCAACTAGGCTTTGCAGCCATGGCTGTCTCCTTCCTCCTTTTCCTAATTTATTTATTTTTTCTATATTATCTGAGCCTTACTCTAGAAGTACTCTAACTCCATCGTTAGTGTGTGTTGTTTGAGATAGACATTTTTATCTGGAAGCAAGCATACTTTGCAATTTTTATCTGGAAGCAAGCATATTGCTCTGGCATTATGGAAATCCTCCAAATGGTGGTTTATATATTACTGGTCGATAGCTCAGAGAATGAGGCAAACAGAGTGATGGGATTTATTTTAGAAGGGTGGTTGCCCCTCTCTGTTTGAGCCTATGATTTCTTCATTAATTATCCAAAAATAAATCCTCCAGACGCGGACGTGCTGATTGGGCACGTCCGCGTCTGACACAACAGACCAGCACTGATTTTGTGTCTCCCGGGGACGTGCCCAGTCAGCACGTCCCCGTCTGACACATGCGCAGACTTGGAGTCAGTTTGGTCAGCCGCGGACGTGCACAGTCAGCACGTCCGCGCTGACACCCTCTGCACCACTGAATTTTTTGTAGACAAGATTTCGGTGGAATATTTAATTATGCTGCCGTGCTGACTCAGCACGGCCGCTATAGAATGGTGTATTTGGCGGTTGTTTTTTTTAAATACAAATATTCTAAGGAATTAGCCCATGCGTTGTTTCCTTACAGGCATGATATGAAGTAGCTTGACACTTCAATTTGTGATCCATAAAAATATTTGCGCCCCTCTTGGTTGTCACTGACACCTTTTGCTCGTTACAATTTTATACCTAAATGCTAACTGTCAAGGTTCTTTAATTGTAATTTTATTGGAGAAATACAAAGTTTAGTTTGCTTAGGTGGCCTTTGGCCGTAGTCCCGGACTGGTTTAATCTATTGTAAGCATTTAGGTACTAAAAAGTGAACTAGATTGTAAGCATTTAGGTACAAAAAAGTGAACTAGATTTTTCTATTAAAGCAAAAGTTACAGTAGTTACTGAATCTTTTTGAGAGGGAGATCAGTATTTTTTGGGTATTGAATCTTGTTATGAATTTGGTTCTTCTTCTTCATGCTTTTCTTTGCTCGAGTGTTTCACTCACACACACACACACACTCTCTCTCTCTGTCTCTCTCTCTCTCATGCGTACCTCCAATCATATCTTATCTTTAACAGAAGTGTCTAACGAAATGGAGATAACAAAATGTAAGCTAATTATGCCTTAGACTGGAAAATAAACATCTTTAACAGTTGTCCTTTCATGCATAGATAATTTTGACCAAAATCGTCAATTCCTTGTAGTTTCATTGCCTCCCTGAAAAATGCTACTTTGATTCTCTGTTTTTCTTTTTTCTTTTGATGCTATAGTTATACTGGCTAGTTTCTTTAATCTTTCTCCTTCTCAGTCTGGTGCCTAATTTTCGCATTGCCTACTTGATCTACTTGATAACTTTTGATCTCCTAGAGGGGTGTCAATTATATGAGATGCCACCTGTAATAAGGTGCTGATGAAAACAATGCTGATACATGATGAGTTGAGTGAATATTTTGCTGAGTGGGGGTATAAATTAATTTTTCTCTGTTTTTCTAGATTTCTGTTTTAAGGTACAAGTAGATAAGATGTGCAAATTTTTGGTTTTTGCGTGCATTTCGTAACTATTTATGACATGTTCTATTTTTTACCTAATAATTACAACTATGGAGTATGATAACCCTTTTTAACTGCTTGAGGAACTGTTTATATGCCCTCTAACACCCCCTCCTCCCCCACCCTCTGGAAGATCTCTAGGACCTTTTGTTGAGTTCTGAATCTAGAAGAGAATCCTTGCTTCAAAAGTTTGAGGATCATTTGGGGAGAAGAAGCTCAATGCCACTTTAATAAGGGCCCATTTCATCAACACCAAGACTGTACCAAGGAATACAGAAATATATCGTTCATTTCATTATTTTGTCAACTAATTAATTACTGGAAGATCAAAAGCACTTGACAAATCATCTCATGAGTAAAGTTTCATTTAGTCCACTTCCAATGATTGACATATAAGCAATTGATCTGTGACCAAGATTTGATGTTGGTGGAGCTATTGATTTGTTTTTATTATAGCTGGCAATTTTGCCCAAAACCCAATAACCCACCCAATCCACCCACTAATTTGAGAGGTTGGGTTGGGTAATTTGGGTGTTGGGTCAATTTTTAATTGGGTAATAAAAATTCAAATATATTTTGGGCGGTTTGGGCATTTGTGTTAGGCACCCATTACCCAACTTAAATTTAAAAAAAAATAAAGAAATTAAATTCAAGTAATACAACTCTTGTTTCCTTCCGGCAACTTCAACTAGCCCAAAACTTCTTGTCTTGTTTGGCAGCAAATAATATCAAAACAGCTCCTGGTATAATCCCCTTGTCACATATCGATACCAGTCAAGAACCATGGATTCACTAAAAACAGTTCCTGATGTAATAATCCCTTTGTCACGTAACAATACTGGTTTTTTGGAAAAAACAATACTGGTTAAGAACAACGGATTCCATTATATATTATGATTTAATATGTACCTATATCAAATTGCTATATTGAATGAAATATCAATACCAAATTCTAAAGTTAGAATCCAAAGCCGAGTACTCGAAAAATAGAGAATGGTTATAAAGTGGATCATAGATTAATTTTTCCACTATAATTATAAAGTAGGACATCTTCTCCTTTATTTTATCATATTTAAAAAAAAATTTATCACTTAAAATTTTTAGAAAAATGTAGGACCAAAGGCATTAGAATGTGCTTTATTGGTGACTAGTGGATGATTGGGTTGTCATTGGACCTGTTTTAATGTTGTGTTAATTTTTCCAAAAATTTTAAAATGAATTGGATAGTGATATTTGAACTAATTTGTTGAGAATTATATCTCTCTCATCAAAATTTCGGTTTAATTAAGGTGTGATTGGATCTTTTATGATATTAGAAATATGTTTGGTATGGCAAATGCTAAATCAAGTAACAAGACTTGGAAAATTGTATATTGGTATACCATTTTTTCATGCTATATCCAACTTGGACCAAAATTATTTTAGGGTGTGAAAATGTGTTTATGTGTGCGAAAATTTTTTTTTGTACATAAAAATGTATTTGAGAGAATTTATGTATCAAAATCTATTAATTAATATATTGGGTCATATTTGGGTTATGGGTTTGAGATGACCCAATATGACCTAACCCAAAATTAACCCAATTTAAAGTTGGGCGGATTGAATATAACCCATTTAAATTAAAGCCCAATATCAACCCGCCCAATTGCCAGGTATACTGACAAGGGACATAAGAAACCCTTTTTACATCTTCAAGATTGGAAAAGGAAGAAGCTGTGTTTAGAATCCATTCCAGCAGGTAATGGTTGGTATTAACAAATTCTTGTATTGAAAATTCGGTTTAAGTCAATGAATTACTAATTCTGTGTCGTGATGCAATCCTTTGAGAAAAGGGCAATTCCTGTTCTTGTATTTTCTTTACCTTCAAATATTATTTATTGCAATATAATACGGACGTGCTATTCAGATTATTTAAGGCACTCTTCGGTACAATAGTAAATTGTGATCAGTTTTATATTGTGCATTCTTGTTCAGATTCTTTTTCAATAAGTATGTTGACAAAGAAAAGTTAAAGAGTGTACTTGGGAATTTCTCTATTTTCATGACAAAATGATAATTGAGCTATATGTGATATACCACTCAATTATCATAAAAAGCTCTGTCCTATCATTTGGACAAAAAAAATTTCATGGAAACTCTGGTCATCTTTTTAAGTTTTGTTGATATTCTAATAATGCTGGATCAAAATTTTCTGACTATTTGGTTCGTCGCCTGGCTGGGTGGGAAGGGGGGGGGGGGGTTAAAATCTTTTTTTCCCCTCAAACCAAATTGTTATTGTTTATATTTATCTTGATCCATGGAACCGTAGTCTTTCTTCTTCTTCTTTCAAGATCATCCATGCAGTTTCTGCATTCTCAAGTTATGGTTTTGAAATAATAATTGTAGTTTTTGTTGCAGAGCTCTTGAATCGTATCCCTTGCATGTTAAGTGGACAAAACCAATGAAACAGAAGAATAAACATTTCAACATTGGTATGCAAACAAGATAAAATAATTTGAACTCCCAAACTACTCCTAGTAAAGAAAAGCACAATCTCTCTACAGATAGATGGTTCATCTTTTCAAAAAATTCTTTTTGCTTTAGTGTTTATGAATGATTTGATAGGGCTGGCCGTAAGTGAAAGATGAGAAACTAAGCAAAACCTTGATTCAACTTCCGTTTCAATTTACTGTTATTCCAAGCTTAGGAGGGGTTTCAATGTACTTTTATCCTGAGGGCACTGGATAATGCTAAGAATGGGTTGGATAACACCCTATGATCAAAGTAGGTAGAGCTCGTTGAGTAAAGGAGGGATAGGTTGGATGGTACACATAAGTAAGGAACTTAGCATTTTGATTTCTGAGATACCTTATATTTAGTGCTAATCAATTTGACACCACTTATTCAAGATGATGGCATCGGATAACTTTGCCTTTTCAAGAAGTTCTCACTTCTTAAAACTAATAAAAAGAATCAAGGGTATGGACTTGTTCAATACATTGCAGCAAATGTTTCAAGTTAGCTAAATATTTATCTTTGTCTTAACCTCTGTCTAACATAATTTTTTTTGCTACTTAGCCCTATATTAATTGGCCCAAAACTCAACTAAAGAACCTTACAGACGCATATATAATGTTGGCTTTCCCACCTTATAGAAAAATTTTCCGCACGCATGTTTAATGTTGGCTTTCCCCTAAATTAAAGACAGAACCATAGGACAAACAAATTCAATCCCTAATCTAACAATTATTTCCATGCTCTATAGTCATGGGTTTGAATATCACGAGGTATTGAACTATTAAACCCTCAAACGGATTTAAGGACCAACTTATTACTAATTAACAATGGCTTCATGTTTCTCACACTGGTAGTATAACGAATTCTTTAGGGCAAATTCTACTTTACCCCCCTATGGTTTAGCGTTTTTTACATAACTCTCTTATGGTTTCAAAAGCTATACATAACCCCCTTATGGTTTAGATTAAAGTGTCAAAGTGACGGGAATGATCATTCATAATGGCGTCACGTAAAATGTCAAAATTACCCTTATGTAAAGTTGAAATTTATGTATTAACTAAGGGTGGTTATGTGTATATTTTGAAAATCATAAGGGGGTTATATGATAAAGTATTAAATCATAAGGGGGTTATATGATAAAATATAAAAATCATACGGGATTAATGTATCATGTATTTATAAGGGTAATTTCGACATTTCTAGAAGTTCCGTGCGAGTGACTATTTCCGTTACTTTGACACTTTAATCTAAATCATGAGGGGTTATGTATAGTTTTTGAAACCATAGGGGGTGATGTAAAAAAAGGGTAAACCACAGGGGGTAAAATGTAATTTACCCAATTCTTTATATTAGCAGATCCTTGATGCATGAAAATTTAATATGTGGAAACAAATTATTTATCACCCATGCTATACACTTGTGTAAAGACAGCACCACACCCACAACGGATCTTCTGTCCCATACCCTGTGCTACTCTCTGTTTCAATTTTTATTATATTGCTATTTCTCTTACATAAACATCATTTTTTAGTTCTTTTTTGTTTCCTAAAGATCCAATAACTATTAATTGAGTAATACATAAAATTTGACTTGAGCATTTGCATCAATCTTTCATTTCTTAATGTATGACATTTGCAGCAATGTATGACATTTAACTGTATGTTATGCTAATATTGTAAGAAAGATTAATCCAAAAAAAATATGGAAGAATACATACTAACTTACCAAAATAGTCCTATGGTGATTCTTGATTCCCATAATAAAGTAAAGGTTTTCTGCATTTAATTCAACATAACCATCCTGCTCCTTTTCTACCATTTCTTCTTGACTTTCAATTTCACGAAATGCCTTGCCAAAACCTGTTTAATTAGCTTCGAAATGTTACACGTGATGAAATTCAGAATTGTCTAATATAAGACTCAGATAGAAACTAAGAGAGTCCAAATCACCTGAATTTCTTGATTTCTTCATCTTCCTTGATTTATTAGAATGCAAATCAACCCGAAGGTTACAATAATTTCTTGGTCTAGAAGGATGAACTTTTGACGTGCTAAAATCATCAAACTCATTTTCATCACTATCACCAAAGCTATCATCATCAAAGCTATCACTAGAGCTATTATAGGTGTAGCTACTGGATGGCTTGTAAACCTTAAGCTTTTTTTGGCAACAATCAGCACCATGTGGTTTTACTTGGGAGGTAGTTGTATCGATAAAATTAAATACTAGGTAATTTCCAAGCTTTAACTCATGATCTTGAACAAATTTTGGCCACGAAAGCCTGCAAATATAGTAGTATTGACCTTTCTTTCGATTCTCACTGATCATGATTTTTATAGTGATTTTTTTCCTCAGATTTGATTTTACATTTTGGTGAAAACTTTTTCTTGAAGTCCCTCACAAAAGCTGCGGGAATTAGCTACAAAGTATATAAAGAAATGAAATGTAAATTTGTTCATTAACAGAACATTAATCATGAGTGACCTTTCTTTGTCTCTTCGGTATTTAATTAAGTTGACTACATACATTGATTTGAGGATAACCAATGAATCGCCAATTAATTCTTGTTCACCTCTCCTCTAATTATTCTCACTACTTTTTTGTTCCCGTTCGAGATCCATCCATTCGAAACATGCATCCATTGGGACTATGAATATTATTCGAACTTGCAGATTTGAAACTTGTGAACTTTTCAATTTTTGTTGATTTTTCAGCCTGAAATAAAATTCACTGAATTTTCTATATTTATCCATTCTTATTAGTGCAATTTTTAAAATCAATGTAATGATTATAGGGATAATTTTACAATCCTCCCCTGAGGTCTATGATGATTGCAAGAAGTACCCTCTAGGTTTAAGAAATTGCATAAACCTCCCTTAAAAAATAGTTCAGGGCTCACTTTACTTATGTAACCAAAATATCTCCGTTGATAATCCTATATTGCCCTTATGCAAATTTTCTCCAAAGAAATAAAATTCCTTTGTAATTTAAACTTAATATATTGCAACATACTTTAACAAAACCAAGCATCAAATTCGTTTCTCTTCCTTCAAATGAAAAAAAATTCACATGGACAAATGAAAAAAAAATTAGATACCAATTGAGTAACCTACTTTTGTAGGAATCTAGAATTTTTTTTCAAATTATTACAATATAAAGTAAAATTGAACTGAGATAATTTGGGTGGTTAAGACAAGAAAGAACGTATTAATCTTGCTCTTCTTTTTTTCTCATTTTTAATTATTTGTTAACTTATAGTTTTAAATGTCCATTACTACACTTCATGGAAAAAAAAATTAGATACCAATTGAGTAACCTATTTTTGTAGGGCTTCAATTCGGAAAATTAAGCGTATGAAGGGCTGAGGATTAAGGAGAATTGGAGCTACTTTGCTTTTCAACAAAGCACCAAACATCTCTGGTTCATTTGTTGTCTTTATAGTTCAATCATGTACTTCAAAATGATGTTTCTCTGTGTGTAACAATTATTCTCATCAATAAAAGACTACAAATTTAAAAAAAAAAAAAAAAAAAAAAACCTATTTTGTAGGAATCTAGAATTTTTTTCAAATTATTACAATATAAAGTAAAATTGAACTGAGATAATTTGGGTGGTTAAGACAAGAAAGAACGTATTAATCTTGCTCTTCTTTTTTTCTCATTTTTAATTATTTGTTAACTTATAGTTTTAAATGTCCATTACTACACTTCATGGAGGTGTTAAATTGAGTAGATATTGAAGGATATTTTGTCACTTTATACCATAATGGGAGGTATGTGTAATTTTTTAAACATGAAGGATAATGTCTGCAATTGTCATAAACCTCAAGTGAGGTTTGTGAAATTATCCCATGATTAAATCATGTGTCTGGAAAGAAAAAAAAGGATCCATCCATCAAGAACTACTTGATAATTTAGATGTAGAACTAATGAAAGTTAAATACAATTGTGTATTTAATTCAAATATGACCCATGTGATTCCTGAATCAAATTCTGTTGGTTTACCACTAGTTCATAAGCTTTAATATTTAGTATACGCGGTAATGAATACATAAATATTAGAGACCATACAGCAAAAAAAAAAAAAATACATGAATTATGGGCAATATCGATAATTGCGCCAATAATTTAATAAAGGAAATGAAATTGGGATACATTAATGAAAAAAAAGCAGATTTGTATAGAAAAGATACAACATATTTTCCTTTTGTTCATATGAAATTATTAGTGGACTAAATATAAAGAGTAAATTCTGTCCGGTACCTTGTTTAACCACAAACTACATGTCATTGCAAAAGAAAGATTTTCAATTAATCAAAATTCACCTAAAATAGAGAGAGAGAAAAAAGAAAAGGGAAAAAATTATAAAAACACTTGACACAGGAAGAAATTTTCGTTTCAATTCAGCCAATAGTAGTAGTACTTCAATTCGAAGGAGTCTATCCCAAATCACCCTGGCACTTCCTTTGGGAGATAAGTAAAAAGCCCAACTAAAGCAAAATACCATGCAATGATGCAAAGTCCAATCTAAAATCTCATAGTACAGTAGATGAGCACATAGAAACATCCTTTATATTAAGGAGCACCTTTCAACAACTCATGCCCATTCTTCCTTGCAGATCCTGAAATGTAAGACCATTCAAGTCAATTTGTATGTACTACAAATTGAATGTTGAAATTACTTATATAAGTTTGCGCAAACATTCATCTAATAACTTGTATTTTTCTAACAAAACTTAATTTAAAGAAACACAAATTTGAAATGAAAAATTACAAAAAAAAACTTAACTTGTTTGAAGTCCTCTTGATTTGAATGTGGAATAAATCTCCAAAATTCTTAAGTAAGGTGAACTGGCAAATTTCTCCTATCTCCAATTTGTATGCTTTGCGAAATTCAGTCCATCCTTTTCCAATTTCACTCCTCTCAGCGATCTTTACCGGCCACTCCCTCTGGTCTTCACCTTGAAGGACCGCCTCTTTCTCCTTCTCTAGTTTTGTTGCCCTGGAAAATGCTCTTGGAATATTCTGAAAATAAGATACACCAAGCAAAGTAATTAAATTGAAGAAAGTATCTACATTTACAATTTATTCCTGAAATCTTCTAACAAAAATATAACCCTCCTTTTATTGTTTTCTTGTTATTCTTTAATCTTCCTTCAAATATTCTGAACAAACAAATAGTGAATCATATTTTTTTTAAAGGCATCCACTAATTTCTTCCTGCCTTTTTTTTTTCTCGTTAAGGCAGCAATTTGCCTGCCGAATCGTTTGGTTCTGTGCATCGATATCTGGAAGTTGACTACTGTTCGAACTGTTGAGAAGCCAAGAATAAACATAAAAAGAAAAAAAGCAAACGCAATTTATACATTATGGGGGTAAATTTGTTGTTTACTCACCAATCTGCGCATATGATGCAGCTTCAGTCTGAAAATAAAATAGGGATTCTCCGCATTTAAATCAAAATAACCATCCCTCTCGTTGGCTTCTACTACTTCTCCTTCTTCACTTTCAATTTCAAGAACTTGCTTCCCAACACCTTTCCAATTATTTGCATAAAAAAAATGAGACGTGATCAAAATTATCTAACATAATCTACCTTACACAGATCAAGGGAGTTTATAGTTACTTAAACCATCTCACCTGACTTTCTTGTTTTCCTCAACTTCCTGAATTTATTAGAACGAAAATTATCACGATCAATCTGATATTTAGTGTAAACCTTTTTTCTAGCAGGATGAACTTTTGATGGCCCTATTCCATCATCTCCGTAAAATTCAGTTTCATCACTGTCATCAAAGCGTTCATCAGAGCCATCACCAGATTCATCATCACTGGAGATACTGGATGATTTGTATACATTAAACTTTTTTGGGCAACAATCCGCACCGTATGGCTTTACTCTAAATGTTGTTTTATCTATCAGATGAAATAACAGGTAATCTCCAAGCTTCAAATGATGATCTTTAACAAATTTTGGCCACGAAAGTTTGCAAATATAATAGTAGCAACCTTTCTTTCGAATTCTTACTGGCCATGAATTTCGAACTGAGTTCTTTGCCTCAGATTCGATTGTGCATCTTGAGGAAAGCTTTTTCTTGAAATTCCTCACAAAAGCGTAGGGAATCCGCTACAAAAATGTCAAGAAAAAGAACAAAAAATAAAAAACTTAATCATGACAATAACTGAAGAAGATTAATGGAAAATGCATACAGTAGCAATTGATATGGGACTTACAATTTCTCTCGTGAAATCATCTTCGATCAACAGCTTTATAAAGGACGGATTAAAGTTGAAATTTTGTTCCATTTCGGAACTTGGCTTGCAGAGGAAAACAAGAACGATGAGCTCTTCTTGGTTGAGGAAAGAAGGAAAGAGAAGTAAATATAGACTTCAAGGTTGGTGCCAGTTCAAATTACACGGCTTTTTGTTTGCCTTTTGTTCGTTTTTTGTATATACATTAAAATTCTGTAGACTTTTAGACTACCAACACTCTTTTTATAGTCATCATGTTAGTCACGATTCATGAGTGTCACCATTATTACTTCCATATTAAATTAACTCCATTTAGTACATTGAATAGAGAGAAAAAAAAATGTACAACCATGCAGTGAATTGCATCTTTTGTTCTTCATTAGTTCTAATTAATCACCTTTCTTAACAAGGGATTTGAGCCCCCATCAAACGAGATAACTAGTTAATACTATAGGTTCGAAATTTTCAAATGTGAACATAATTACATGGAAGTCTGAAGACCGAATTAGATTAAGTAAATGTTGTTCTTGAATAGTGAATTTAAGATATGTGAGTCAGACTAAAGTAGTATCTTATCCGTGTCATGATTACATGAGTTGGGAGCAAGACTCTATGGTCGGTCCAATAAGTTGGGGCTAAAAATGTGCATACAAGAAACAGTATACAATTATATCTGTCTTTTGTTTTTGTTCATATACATCGTTAGTGAATGCAGACATTTCTTGTGGTAGGTGTATACAAACATGATTATCTATTGTAACCAATTGTGCTAATCCAAACAAAATCGATGAAAATCACTTTCTTCTATTGGCCTTTCTTTTCTTTTCCATTGGTATCATTTCCTTTCTTTTCCCTTCTTTTACTTCAATCCAAACGGTGCCTAAGTCTAGTTTCTGAATCTCTGAGAATCAAGATCATAGAAGTTTTATATCTCAAGATATGGCAATGTTAGTTAGGACTTAGGATTGCCGAACCTAGAATTTAACAATGGAGTTTTGTGTAACACCATAATATATTTTTTTAACACCATAATATTTTAGTACATTTTATATCCTTTAGGATAGCAATCTGAAAACATTTCCTTCACAAGAGCTTTGGACCATTTAATGACGTTCCAACATCACCAATTCCACAATTGATTGAATCGTTCCATATCATATCTGAAATGGAACTTTTATAACTAGTCCTAGAAAACTCAGAATCATGTGCCATTTCTTATGCACAAAACTGTAGTCATAGAGCCTTAAATCTAGATAAACATTTTAGTCTAGTTCTTATGTACTGAACCCAACAAACCTTTAGAGTTGGCAAGAAATCAAACCTGGAAAGAAGCGTTGAAGGAGATGTTAGTTTGTTGTCAATTTGGAGTAGATTATAATCTTAGGCATAAGATGTAATATAACTGTTAGAACTGACTCTATAATTCAATATTTTGCCAATACATACTAGCATAAAACCCAAGTGGGAGATCTAAAAATGAAAATAGTGTAGTGAAAAAAGATGTTATTATTAGTTTATTGCCCATCTGGATATATGCCCCTTTTTCTGTTTTATTCCATTTATTTGTTAACCTTAGGTTGTGGCCGGGGAGAGGAGGTGAGTAGAAAACACAACTAATTCCAGCAGCTGGACCTATAAAATGTTAAATGGCTTTACGGATGAATTATGTTCAATTGCCAACTCCAACTTCGTAATTCGGTGTGGAAAGAGTCGCAACAACGGCTCAAGCTTCCACTTTGACCAACGCACTTAACCCCACATTATGTTTAAAGAACCCAATTAATGAAGTTCTGAAATAAATTTTAAACATCTTAACCAAAATTCTCCAAACTTAATATATATATATATATATATATATATATATAATCCTCCAATGTAGATAATTGGGAAATTTAGAGTCTAAACTATTGGGGTTGTTATATTTGTCACAGTAAATTAACCTGTTTCATTTGTTTCCTTTGAATTTTTATCATGCACGTTACATCTAATGATTTTGTTAGTATTTTCTTCTTTTCATATTTCTAATTTTGATTTACTGCCTCTCTCCCTTTTACACTTTAGATTTTATTCTGATGGCTTTTCTTTGACTTTTTATGCAATGTAAGTAATTTTATTTGATTTGGTGGTGCACCTGAATGGCCAGAATGAAAAGTCTCATTACCCAAAGAACGATGTCAAAAAATTTTTAATCGTTCCACTTTGTGGTATGCAAGTAAGAATAAAATGTATCCATTTTTATTGTTTAGCATGATCAATTTTTAGATGTCAAAACGAAAGTAATTCTACGCAAATTTGATTTAATTAATTTAAAACATAGCTTAGGACTTACAAGATTGTTATCAAGTGATTCTAATTTTGTAAAAGCTGATTTTGTGAAATTGATTTTTAACAGATTTTGTAGAGTAACTCCTGTGTTCTAGTTTCATAATTAATAAAGCTACTTTGATAAATTCTTAAGTGTTCTTGAAAATGTTGAAAAGCTAAGCTGGACAAAAAAGATAACCAAATTGCCATTATGTGATACATAAATAGTTTTTGTACTGTTGACGTGGTGTTTTAATGTAATTAATTATTTTTCTTATGAAGATTAAATGTTGAATAAGAAGCATAAGAAGGGGAAAAAAGATGAATCTAGAAGCGGAATAGCGAGTAACAAGAAATGGAGAGAGATGTGAGGCGAAAATATTTACTTAATCTTTAAGTAGTTTAGTAATTATGTTAAAGTTTAAAGGATTTTTTTGCACATAACAAAAATAGGCCATAATCTGAATCTTGAAGCAATTAAGAATTAAGATATGCTTTTTAACTTTTGGGGCTTAAAATATCTAAAATCAGGTTTCAAAATCAGGTTGCAGAGGGTTTGGCTTTATTACAGGGGCTCCAGCTTTGCCAGGACCGGCAAATCCAAGGGCTCCTGGCGGAAGTGGATTCTCAGGTTCTGGTCCAGTTGATTCACTCAGGGACGATGTCGAAGTGGCCTTTATGCAACACATTGTGTCGGATACGCCAGCTATTAGCCTTGCTGGACTCTTCAGTGTCGCACATCTTTAGGGAAGCAAACTCCTCAACCGACAGGATGGCTAATTTGCGTTAGGGGTCCGATTTCTTTTGCACGTCGCATCAGCAACTGTCGGGTGTGGTCCGATCGTCTGTATTTCTTGACGCTAGGGAGGTCTTCTATGTCCGCCATCTTTCAATAGTGCCTTCGGGATAGTTCTTTGGATAGCTGTCCACCTGCTGGCGCCCAATGTACACTCTGTTGGAATTCAATAAAAGCAGTAGTTGATTAAAAAAAAAAAAGGTTTCAAAATGAGTTGTCACAAATCCAAAATTTAAATCAGATTTAAAAGATCAGTTGAGAACATGCCCTTCACGTTTTTTATGTTGTTTTATTTATTTGTGCTATGCTGTTTTTGTTAAATTGCAAAGTTATTTCGTTAGATAACATAATCTTGTACGAGAATCCATGTTAAGCTGAATAATGAGTTAATTAATGGATTAGTTCAACTAGTGGTGACATTTTTTTCGGTGTGAAACTTAAGGATAGCCACTCACTTCCCAATTCAATAAATGATTCAAAGTTCTTTATAAAACACAATACACAAGTAATTTTTTTAAAAAAATAATACACAAGTAATCTGACCAAATTATAGACGAAAATCAACAATTAGGTTTGATTTTACCTGTTGAATGTTTCTAAGGACCACTAACAAATTTGAATTATCGGATAAAATTTTGCAAATACTAAAAACAAATTCTCACTATATTTTAGTAGTTTGGAATCACAATGACAATCAAATAAATAGCAACTTAAAAGATCACTATTCATTCCTTCAACTTGTTAATCTCGAATTTGAATTGAAACTTATATATCACTTGGCAAAAACTCGGCCCCTATGATTTTTCCATTTGACAAATGTCAGATTTACCTAGTTCTAATAAATTGATTAACAAGAATAAAAAATAGAGCATACTACTCATTTGACTTGCAAATAGATAATTATTCTATTTTAGTAGCTAGTTATGACAACTTTGCAATGAGTCTTCTAAAAGAACACTCAGCAAATTAACAAAATTTAAATAAATCTTTAGCAAATCACACAATGAACTATTCTTTTGGCTCTTCTATATATGATACCAAATGAATCTTCAATTAACTCTCCTAGAATAAATTAGGAAATTCTATGCAAGAATCATAGCATTTTGTAATTCGATGGTAAAACCCTTTTGATTCTTTACCAACCAATAATGTAGGATCATTAACATGGTTAGAGCAAAAGTGTTTGAAGTTTAGATGCAACGTATGATATATAGTCTTTCTGCTAATATGTTAATATAAAGATAGTTTAAAATAAATATTTTATTGATAAAGGACACTTCTATTGATATAAAACGCTTATTGTAAAAATGAGTCATCACACACCAGCCATGAGCTTGGGGGAATCGGTATATGAATATAATTCTGACAACAAAAAGGTAAATTATTTATTACTTCCTATGGCTTCATAGAATGTTGGATGACCCCTAAATTTTTAAAATAGCCACATAATCCCCTGTGATTTATGTAAAGTGGAAAATGGATGAAATGCACAATCAATTATGATATTTATATCAAATGCATTTTAAAAGCGCATGTGGTAAAATATTAATATTCATTTAACCCCATTATAATTTGTATAAATATCCACTTTATCCTCCTATAATTTTTGCATTTATCCACTTAATCTCCTTATATTTTTATATAAGGTGGTCAAGCTATCTATTAATTTAGCATTTAAGTATGGACATTATTAGTATTTCAACTAACACTGTTACATAGCTATTTTCCGTCAAGTTTCCATTTTATATAAAATTATAAGGGGTGAAGTGGATATTTTGAAATGTTAGAAGAGTCATGTGACAATAAATTAAACTATAGGAGAGTTACATGTAATTTACGCAAAAAAAAAAAAGCAAGAAGTCTTAGAAAGATACTTTTTGTATAGAGAATGCTTGGTTCATTACTCGTATAATGACTTTTACAAGAAAGTATATATCTACAACAAAAGTAAATAGACACAAGAGACCAAATTAGTGTCATGACTTTGACAAGAAAATATATATATATATATATATATATATATATATATCTACAACTACAATAAATAGACACAGGAGACCAAATTAGAGTAAATAGACGCCCAACAACCTTTAATGATGGGTTTAACAAACTGAGAAATGAATTTCACTACTTCTACAAATTCAAAAGCTTAGTCAAATATGTTCACATATTGGGATTTGATCATTAACGTCTTCCCAATGCACAAAATGAATGAGATGCAGAGACTAGTTCAGGCATCGGTACTAACATAGATTTCAAATTTCCATCTCTTCATCTTCTTCTTTTTATTGACGATTATAAAAGAGATTCACAGCACATTTTTCTATTCCCTAAATACAGTCCTTTTCCAGCAATAGTCCGATACTAATTCAGAAAAGGTATGCAAATTTCTTTCTGTTCATTGTTTTTCCCTTTCGGTTTATTAGTACTTCTATTGTTAGTTTTACCTTCCGACTATATAGATAAAAGAACTGGTACTGTTTTTTTGAAGAAGAGGATGAAATGGAAAGGACCTACTCTGCTGGTAATTCTGATTTGTTACTTTTAATACGAAAACTTGGAGGATTAATTTTTTTTTTTGTCCTTTTGCATACTTTTTATCAGTATAAAATTGCACTCTGAAGTCAACTTGTACGTTGCAAAATCACAGTCCATTGGAAGATATTTACTTAAAAGATAATTCTACGGTTGGTATCATTGATTGTAAGAAAAAATATGAATTCATATGTGCATAGACGTCTATACGAATCACGTGGGCCTCCATTTCATTACTTAAAGAAAATGTTTAGAGACCTCCATTCATTGCAGATTAAGTTCTATTTGTTTTTGATATTTTGCAGATCATGGGGATCATTCATGAAGCCAAATTGCAAGAATCGTCTCACGAAGATGATACAAACTGCGGCAAGCCATTGGACAGAAAATTGTCCAACTCTTCTATGAATGTCCCTGTAACTGAAGAAGATGTGAAAGATGCCGAATGCTTCAGCAAATTGGACTCCTCAAACAATGTGGATTCAAGAGGTAAAGTGCAGGAAAAGCCATTTCAGCGAATCTGGATGCGGGATGATGAGATCGATTTACTTCATATTATGATCGATCGCATGGAGCAAAATGCAGCTCAACCTCGTAGTTATGAAGACATTTTTTCTCATATTCGTGAACATCCACTTAGTTTTCAACCTACTAGGATTCAACTGAAGGAGAAGATTAGGCATTTGAGAGAAAAATACAAGAAGAATGCGAAAGAACCTCAAAAGTTTATCAAGTCTTATCATGAAGTAAGACTATTCGAATTATCGAGTAAAGTATGGGGTGTTGAACAGTCAGATTTTCTCCAATCCAGTGGAACAATTAAAGGTAATTGCCATTCCAAGGCAAAGGAGATACTGGAGGATGAAAAGGACACTTTTGCAGTGACAAGCAATTCAGCTTTACATGAACAAGTCGGATAGGATAATGGAGCAATTGGATTAGGTTATTGCAGATCAACTAAAAGTTTCTATGAGGTAATAGTCATTCTACCTTGCTGAGATCATGGATTTTATGGATTTCTGATGTTTTCAAATGCAATAATATGAAAATCTGATGGGTAAAAATTGTTTTAATTGAGATCATTCAATAACCATCAAACAGTAGAAGATCCAATAGCAGTGAAAAAATGACAAAGCTGTCATTATGGAGTTACTTAATGTAAACATAGAGACTATCTTAGAGCAACAATATCTTATGAAATGTTCTTCTGTCTTGTAGCAAACGACACATAGTTATGGCTAATCAGGTGTATATATATATAGCGGTAAGTGTTGTAACAATGCCATTTATGTTCATGTTTCCTATTCAATCTTACCTGACAATTTTTGTTATCTTGATCATATGTTGATGCTTTTGTCCGAAGAATTTCAGGCATTTTACTATTTTGTTTTTATTGTTTAGCTATGTCCACCAAATCGCCAGAAAAGAATAGTTTTGGCAAATTTTAGCATTACTAATTGCACAATTTTTTTCCAGCGCAGGGCCCTAAAAAGATGGATTAGACAGTCGATGCTGCTTTTGTTATTCGTTGCGCAAACTCTTGCTCTTGGGTTTATCTTGGCTAGCCTGCTCGTTGTTGAGTTCTATTGAAGTTCCTCCTTTTTTTTTTGTTTATTTTTTTTTGTCTTCGAGCCTTGAAGTTGGTTTTGGTGCTTCTGCACTTTTGATTCACCAAATGCCTTATCAAGTAGTTCATGTTGCTTCAATTTTGTATTTTGTTAATTTGTTTCTGGCTTTTAGACTATGAATTTAATCAAAATGGAAGTCTAGCGGTTTAAAGGGAAAAAAATTGTAACTTTCTAGTAAAAAATTAGAAAAAAAAATCTGCTTCATTGGGTTAAAATTTTTTCAAATTTATTACCTTTGGCAAATGTTTTCCAACTGTTTTAGTCTCTGTTATTTACTGCATGAAAATGTTGAAACATTTCCCCAGAGGAATTTCAGAAGATTATTAGCTCAAAATTAAGCTAAACTTTGGTTCCACCATAACCATACCCAAGACTTAAGTTACCTATATACTTCCTAAAAAAAAAAAAAAAGTTACCTATCTAAAACATTTTCAGCTGCCTTGTGCTAAAATAATAACCTCTACTGGTACAACAATTTCAAGTTCACAAATCGAGAAGACAAGAATGCATGACCGTCTTAGTTTTTTTTTTTTTTTTTTTTTTTAAACTTTGCTGGTAAGTTTTCATACTTTACCAAAAGATAATCGTGTATGACCACCTTATATTTTATCAAATAGAGACAAAGCCTTTCTTTGGAAAGTATGAAAAATGAAATAACAAATTACATTTGCAAATGATACGATATTTGCAGACTAAAAATGGTAGCTCAAAATGTATTCCTTAAACTCTTTTCAATCATAGAATATTAGTTTTAAAATTTTAATTTATTTTGAATTATTATTTGGGGTTTGAAATTCTTTGAACAACCACAAATGTCTGAGCATCCTCACGTAGTATAAGTTATATAAAACAATAGGACTAATAACTCCACTTTGCAATCCCAATTTTGGAATCGGTTTGGTAAAAGGGGCAAATTTTATTTTATTTTATTTAAAATAATTGTGAGTAGAGAGGTCTAATCGTAGTTTGTTGAAACGTAGGGTGACAGATGTAGCTACTTCGACAACATTGTACTGCTTCAGTTGAGTAGGAAAAATAGTAATCTTGAGAAGAGGGAAGTAAATACAATTATTATTGGATCATGTGTTAAGGAACTTGATACCCCTTAAGCAAGATTTTGGATTCGAGTTTTACCGATGAAGAAAACAGTGTTGAGAGAGTCATTTCCAAAAGGGGTCCAATAACGTGAGTTTTAAACAAAAAGGGGGGGGGGAGTAAATTAGATACTTTGCATTTTTTAACATATAAAGAAAAAAATAAATAATGAGTGAAAGTTTACCCAGTATAGTATTTCACACAAATAACAAAAAATTGAACACAAACATGCAAAGAAAAAAATAAAAATCATAAAGAAAAAATCAAGGATGACCTAATTAATGGTTCATTTGGAATGCAAGTTTTTGGAGTTTTGTATAAAATATATTGTAGCGATGTAATATATGTGAAATAAAAAAATAATTGAAAAATGTGTCAAGGAGATTTTTCTTCGCAAATTTGAATCCAAACAAGACAGGATCTTCAAAACATTTTTTTTGGATCTGCAATCCTTAAAAATCATCAATGAACCGGTTCTTTGTCTAATTTCTAAATTATTTTTTTAGAGTGATTTCATTTTCAATTTCTAGTTGCTTACTAATTTACAGATTCATGAGAGTTATCGTACATAAATTCTATGGATAATTTCAGAAACCTCCCCTGAGGTTTTTAATAATTTTGCTTGGCTCCCTTAAGGTTTCAAAAATTACACTTACCTTCCCTACCCATTTAAAATGACAATATTAACCTTAACATTTTAATAAAACTCTCTTGTTGCCATGTTCATACAAAGGATGGATTTTAAAATTTTTTTCCCTTTTTCCTTCTTATTAATTTTTTTTATATTTCATTAAAAATATAGAAGAACTATCAATGTTGTTGCTAATATCTATATAGATAAAATGTTAAACTAGTAATTTTTTGATGAATTTGAATATCATCCAAATTTTTTGTAGCTCTTTTTTGTAATAAAATCAAGTATAAATCAACAATAATTTAAAACAAATGGTCCAAATCACTACCACGTTATGGCAGTTCCATCACTAAACTAGTCCATAGACTTTATTAAAAAAAGATAATACATAAATTAAAAAAAAGCAAGATAGCACTTTCTTTTCTATCTTAAAAAGAATCTATATTTCCAATAAAGCATCATAAAAATAGCCTATTATAGCAAAAAATTTATTGTTATAGTTGATTATTAAATAACATATATTGGAATGAAAAACTTGAGTCTCCTTTTTTTAATAACTGTATCAAATTACTTCACAAATGTTGAGAGGAATGAATTAAACTTTATACGATAAGGGTATTTTAGGGTATTCATTAAATTTTTTACCTTATTTTAATGTTTGGTTACCAAAGTGTCAAAGCAAGAGGATAAGTGTAATTTTTAAAATTTAAGGAAATTAAGTTAAATAGTTAGAAACCTCAAGGGAGGTTTCTAAAATTATCCCTAAATTCTATTAAGATCACTATTACCTTTCATAATAGTAAAATTTGTCGGAAACATCATATGTTCTAATTATAATAAAGTTTTTTTTTCTAATGGCTAATCATAATAGCGTATGTTCTAATCATAATATAGTTTCTTTGTTTTTTGATAATGATGTCTATAGTTAAATTTTGTGAAAAGCCATAGTGTGTTTAACTAGGAAATTATTTGAATTTTTTTTGAAATAACATTCTAACACTTTTTGTAGTGTGATCTATATAAATCGAAAGGTGATTGAGAAAATAAAATGTTATTGACAAACATGTTTATGATATAAGAAATCTGTTCCTTTTTTTTCAAATAATCATCCAACAAACCAATTATTATCCAAACAAAGGCAATTTATTTCCCTTATTAATGTTACATCTGTTTTTTAAGTTACTCCCAGCCCGTCCTTTCCCATTCACTACACCATACAACATTTGACAGCTCCTTTATGCATTAAAAGAAATAGAACAATAAGGCAATTGCTGAACTACCAATCATCATACACCTCTACGTTCTCTCCATTGTGGGAATTGGAGAATTAGCATCACAAAAAATATGTGAAAAACGGTGACAGTGGTTTTGTTAAATAGCTATTAAATAGTATATGCCTAAACAAACTCATGAAATTTCCACTAATTATGAGAAATTGTACTTCAACTGAAAAATAACCATAAAATTGCTGAACCAACATAGGAATGAAAATCTTTTATAGTTGGAGTGGTCTAAATTGACAAATTGTGGCAAGTAGACTTTAAATGATATCACTAGAACGAAAACAAAAGAAATTAACGAAACAAAATGGGGGCGCTAAGTAGACATGATTAGACGATGAAATTCATTGAAATAAGCCAATTTTCCATATATTCTGATCTAATTATAATGTTTCCATGTGCTTTTCTCTATTTTCATGAATTTAGGAGTCTAACGATTTTGTTAACCTTTCGTGTTTTGCAAACTTTGGTTGTTGCTAATGTGCAGATTTAAATTCCAATTTAATGATTTGTATTTCCTAAATTTTGAAAGTTTCCCAAAGCTTGATTTTTAATAAAGAGATCTTTTGAATTCCTGAGGTTCTCCATTTCGTTTGAATTTCCACTTTCAGAACCTTAATTTATTGTCGACTATGCCATAATTACTCACCCATAATTCTCTCTCAATCTTTGCAAATAACCAAAAGTTGCTCCCAAGATATTATATGCAGAATTCTCGTAAACGTCTTCTCCATCAACAAATTCAGCAGTATCAGGAACTCCATCATGAGCAGAAGAAGGTTTAGAAAGCTTTCTGTTGCAAGTATCAAAAACTCCATGAAAATAGATTTAAAGGACAGAACAATTGGGTATTTGTTAGTGTCTTGTACTTATGGTCGTAATTTTCGTGCATGATTCAACAATTACGCTTTGTTGAGCGTCTATAAGTGCTGTAAAACAAGAATAAACCCCTTCCCATATTTGTGATTGAAAATACTGATATAAAGGAGATCAGTTTGGGGTAGTTTGATATTTTGCTTTTTACACTTTTACTATGTATGTATGTATGTATGGCTAACAGATCTTCTGTCCCACGTCCTATGCCATTTTCTGTCACACTTTTTATTATATTGTTATTTCCCTACATAAATATCATGTTTTAGTTCTTTTTTATTTCTTTAAGATCCAATAACTATTAATTGAGTAATACAAAAAATTTAACAAACTCAAAAAATCAAAATTCATAAAAAATGAGATTTTTTATGAATTTTCTAAATTTACTTTTCCAACAAAGTTAACTACTTTTTCTTAAACTGTGTGAAAAAAAAAACAGAACTATCAAAGTGGGACGGAGGGAGTATATTGTTTTTTTGAAGCTGTTGTATTTATTTTTTATTCAAATAATAGTTATTGGATCTTAAAAAAATAAAAAAGAACTAAAATATGATGTTTATATAGGAGAAATAGTAATATAATAAAAAGTGGGACAGAGAATGACATAGGGTGTGAGACAAAAGATCCGTTGCGGTATGTATGTATGTATGAATGTATGTATATGTGTCTGTACACACATATATATGTATGAATGTGTGTATATGTGTCTGTACACACATTTATATATTGTAATGCGAGGAAGAAAAAACTTATGGGTTTTGTAGCTAACACATAAAGAATTGATGAAAAGAAATTAATGTTGCTTATTTCTTCCTTAGAATTCATAATTATTGTTTTCTTACATCGTTAATGTTTCTTGGCGCAGCATGAAATTCTCGTATCACCAAAACACTTTTTGTTCATTTTTTTTAAGGTAAGAAGTTTATTGATATTCGAAGGAGAAACAAAACTATAAGCGGTAGAAATACAATCACAATGAACCAGTCAGCAAAAGACTATTAAAAACACTTTTTGTTGATCTTTCAGTATACCTTCTTTTTCTTTGGAAAATTAAAAAAGCTGTCAATCTGAAATGTTAACAATGATAGTAAACCCTCCATTTAAACTATAATATATTGAAAATCCTCCCAATGCTTTCGTCAAATTAATCTGATTTCTTCAAGGTTGTTGACTCTGGGCTTTCGTGAATGATGAAACTGAAATCACCTTTAAACCTTTTCCCTTTTCTCAAATCCTCCCAATATTTTTCTCAGTTAATCTTTTAAACCCATATATGTTGGAGGTTTTTGAAATCCTAGCAGTCCTATTCCCCAAAAAGGGTGGAAAACAGCAGGTTACAATGATCGAGTATCGATCCTGCATATAGGAGAGAAAACACAGCTACCCGGATTAATGCTGCATTATTCAAGCAATTCAAGGTACATAATGTTTCTATTGATTTGAGAAGTAGTGAATCGGATGGTTACCATGATGAAATCTTTTGGCATTCAAGCAATTCAAGGTACACACAAACGATTTTGGTCACTAGAAACTTGTTAAAGAAAAGAAATATGGTGGCATTTCTAGTCTTATTCAAACTCTAGGACATCAGTGTTCCCTTAGTGCATAATACCTGAGAAGGAACACTCATTACTTGAGAATTCCATGAAGAGGACCATCCCTTTTATGCTTTTCTTCGACAAAACATCTCTGTCCAAGCTACATCACCTCTAAGAATAGTTACTTAAAGACAGATAGGCATATGGTTTAGGCAAATGTTTGGTAATATATTCAGAATGATACAATGAACCAATTGCAGTTTAACAAAGCGTTTCCTATGATTGACAATAATCATGATATGCTGCTGTTTGGTTTGAGCAAGCAACTGGCTTCTCAAGCAGTTTGACTCAATTTAATGGGAAATTGTCAACAGAGAAATTAAGGAACAAACAAGCCAAATGGAAAATTTACAAATTCAAGAATGGAGGTAAGTATGCCAAAATTCAATAGTGATCGTGTTCACATTGATAGTTGAATTACAGCAATTAGAACATGAAATGGTAGTCCACCATCCTGAACTAGCATTAGTAATGCATAACCTAGAATACTAGGTAATATTAGAAATACTTGGAATGATCTATCAAATTCATGTCAGGTGAATATCACTACTGGCTAATATGGCATGATCAGCTCACCCAAGTTTTTGAAACATGGTAAGACTTCAAACTTTCTAGTAACAGGGGAACACTGCACTTACATAAAGTACAGCGTTGATAGCTAACAAATTCTGGAAATTTTCTATATCTTTTTTGTCAGAAAAGTCATCTTTCAAAACGAATGAGCAATGATATCAGAAAAGTTCTAGGACGAAAGCAGTAACTAATATTGGAGAAACTAGTAACATTACATGCAAAAGAACTACAAACCGAAATTGACGGAACCAAGTTGTTTCCAAATATAAAATCTACAGTTTAGATGACTCAAATTTCAAAAGACCATGCTGGAATTCCAAAAGATATAACCCGTCAGCCTCTAATTACTCTTCTTCTTCATACCTTCTAACACCAAGGTACAATGCTCCTTCATCAATTCTGACCTCTTCAACAAAAGCTCTACTTCAGCCTCGCGCAGTTTCTTCCACTTGTCCTCCAGCTCCATTGCTTTCCCATGGCCAATCAAACTCATGTTCTCTTTCAAGAAACTCCTTTGACCTGCAATTTTGTCAGCATTAATCATAATGGTCCATGAATCAACATCAAAAGATTTTGTTAGATAAGGATACTTGGACTGAAAATCATCTTCAGCATCATCTCTAAAAAATGTTTTCACCACATTCTTCTTCTTCTTCTTTTCTTCTTTCTTATCTTGTTTCACAAAACTAACAACTTTACCCATGCTTTTCACAGTTTCATTAGCTCTGTCAATAGCCGTGCCATCACCAGTTTCACCACCCCAAATCGATTTTGAGAGTTTAAATATTTCAAGCTCATTGGCGTTGAAATGAACAAAGCAATCCCCACCTTTCTCAAATTTCTCCACAGAATTGAAACCTTTACTTTTCAACCTCCTAATTTTCTCATAAATCTGACTTCTAGAAAACTCACGTCCAAACTTCCCTTTAACATACTTACAGAAAGCATTCATATTAGTGGAAGGATTTAGACCTTTCTCAGTCTTAAACTTGATGATGGATCGGAGAAGACACTTCACGTCATCATCGCTCCATTTCGTACCAGCACCTTCACCAATAGCGGCTGAAATGGCAGATGGCTCCTGTTTGTTCGGTTCATCAGCTTTACCTTTGGCCTTCTTCTCACTTCTCAAATGCTTTTGTTCATCTCCCTGGTCTTCCAAAGGGCGTTTTGAGGTGGAACTTGAGCCTTTTGATGTGAATTTGGTTGGAGGAATCAACTTTATCATAAAATCCGATGTAGAAGAATGTGTGGAAATTTCTAACTCTTCATCATCTCCTCCTTCCTTATCCTCCTCTTCACCAGAATCTGAGGAAGATTGAGATGGAGTGATGATTTCCTTTTGAGCACTGAACATTTGGTCAAGTTGAGTTGGTGATTCATGTATATTTTCTTCAACTTCAAATTCTTCTCCTTCTGATCTTTCTTCTTCCTCTGATTCTTCCTTATGTTCTGATTTTGAGTCTTCTTCTTCACCTTCTTCACCTTCTCGAGATTCTTCATCTTGTCCTTTTTCTGATTCTTCTTCTTCTGATTGTGTTGATGGAGGAGGATAATGGGTTGTTGGCTTCTTGGATTCCATGGTCTGAAAAGAGAGAGAGGGAAGAAGAAGAAGGGTTTGTTGTTGGTTATGTTTGAGGGAGAAGACAAGAGAGTGCAATCTATAAGGCTCAATTCTTTTATAATAACGTTGGCAATTTCAAATACTTTACGAATATTTTTTTTTGGTTGACCTTAATTAAACTACATGTTCTGCAAATGGCGAGACACCATTTTTATGTGCTTTTACAAACAACAAAGCGCCATTATTTTCATTTTTTGGAATAATTTGTTAGTCTTTAGATAAAATACAAAACTCTAACCCCGTTCTTGATGCTTTAGATGAAACTTTATTGAAAACATAAATTTGAGTAGAGTTCGGCTCCACATTAACTCAAGCTCAATAAGAAGCTAAGTTTAGTTGAAGTCAAAAGTAAATTATAACTAATGTAATCTTTTTAAAGTAACACAAAAAATACATAAATAAATAAGGATGCAAATTATTAAACTTGAATCTACAGGTCAAATACTCTCTTCGTCCCATAAAGATAAGCCTATTTCTTTTTCACATAGATTAAAAAATTTAATTAATATAATTACAACAATTGTTTTTTATTGGTACTTTTCTCAAATACTCTTAGTAGTTAATGTAGATCTAGTTATAAGTGCTGTATTTAATATTTCAAATAGAATAATTAACTAATGGAGTAGTGCATTTGCTATGTGCCTTAAATATGGACATATTAGTAAAATAACAAACTAACTACTCTTTAAAAAAGAAAATAAACCTATAATTTGATATAGATACAAAAAGAAAGTGATTCTTATCTTATGGAACGGAGGAAGTACCTTTTTGGTGGAGCTTGATTTGAGGGCTACTTAAATACTCAACTTGAGTTTAGCTAAGCCGCACATGACTTTCTAGCAGCACAATTAATTTGCATCGGAGAGCCTATGGGTGCAATTCAATCAGGCTAACTTAACTCGAACTAGCGAGTAGCTTGATCAACTACTTGACTCGAGCTCGGTCAATGCCGAATTTGAGTCAAGTTTGTGCTATTCGATTGAGATTTCGAGTCAAGTTCAAGTATATATATATTATATACTCGAGAACTCATCGAACACTATTGAGTACTCAGTGTAATATTTAATTAATATATTAAAAGTAATTAAATTACCTTTTTAGGTTGAATCTTAGCAATATTTATGATCCTAACCCTTTATCGAGTTCGAGTACTTGAGCTCAATATCGAACTCGCCAACTTCTTGAGCTCTATTGAATCAAGTTCGAGCCTTCCCAATATTATGCTGACTCGAGCTCGAGCTTTGCTCAAGCAACTCGCTCAAACTTGAGCTCGAGTTCGAATGCTACTATTAGTCATTGAGTTCGACCTCGAGTATGGCGAGCTTGATTTGACTCGATATCAACCCTACGCGAGCCCTTCTTTTTCTTTTTTTAATACTAAAACAAGTTGGATATTGCGTATAATTAGGCATGTTAATTAGTAGAGTTTGAATTGAATCCATTTCATTTAGACTCAAGCTTAATGAATTTACCGATACTCAGATCTAAAGCAGATGACGTGCGCGGGGTATACATATAATATTAAGCTCATCCCAATCAAGTTTTACATTTATAAATTCCTAAATACCCCACACGCGATTTATCGCAAGTATACGAATCGTGAGCGAGTATAGGGTATTAAGGGTCGATCCCACAGGGAAGATTGCAATTACC